>NC_141024.2:75907500-76005000 GCF_052040795.2 Danio rerio | reverse complement strand
AAAAAAGCAATTAAACCACCAAAACCAGCAATTAAACCACCAAAACCAGCAATTAAACCAGCAAGACCAGCATTGAAATAAGCTAAACCAGCAATTAAACCACCAAAACCAGCATTTAAACCAGCAAGACCAGCATTGAAATAAGCTAAACCAGCAAAACCAGCATTAAAATAAGCTAAACTAGCAATTAATCCACCAAAACCAGCAATTAAACCAGCAAGACCGGAAATTGAAATAAGCTAACCAGCAATTAAACCACCAAAACCAGCATTGAAACCAGTAAAATCAGCATGAACATAAGCTAAACCAGTAATTAAACCAGCAAAACCAGCAATTAAACCAGCAAGACCAGCATTAAATAAAAAGCTAAACCAGCAATTAAACCAGCAATTAAACCAGCAAAACCAGCATTGAAATAAGCTAAACCAGCAATGAAACCATCAAAACCAGCAAGACCAGCATTGAAATAAGCTAAACCAGCAAGAACGGCATTGAAATAAGCTAAACCAGCATTTAAACCAGCAAAACCGACATTGAAATATGCTAAGCCAGCAAATAAACCACCAAAACCAGAATTTAAAACAGAGAGACCTGTATTGAAATAAGTCTTGCTGGTTTAAATGCTGGTCTTGCTGGTTAAGATGCTGGTCTTGCTGGTTTAGATGCTGGTCTTGCTGGTTTTCAATGCTTTTCTTGCTGGTTTAGATGCTAGTCTTGCTGCTTTAAATGCTAGTCTTGCTGGTTTAGATGCTGGTCTTGCTGGTTTCAATGCTGGTTAAGATGCTGGTTTCGATGCTGGTCTTGCTGCTTTAGATGCTGGTTTTGATGCTTCTCTTCTTGCTGGTTTCAATGCTGGTTAAGATGCTGGTTTCGATGCTGGTCTTGCTGCTTTAAATGCTGGTTTTGATGCTGGTCTTAGTGATTTGGACACTGGTCTTGCTGGTTTAAATGCTGGTCTCAGTGCTGGCCCTGACCAGCATTGAGACCAGCATTGAAACCAGCAAAACCAGCATTTAACCCGAAAAACCAACAATTAAACCAGCAAGACCAGCAATTAAACCAGCAAGACCTGCATTGAAATAAGCTAAACCAGCAATTAAACCACCAAAACCAGCAATTAAACCAGCAAGACCAGCATTGAAATAAGCTAAACTAGCAATTAAACCACCAAAACCAGCAATTAAACTACCAAAAAAGCAATTTAACCACCAAAACCAGCAATTAAACCAGCAAGACCAGCATTGAAATAAGCTAAACCAGCAAAACCAGCATTAAAATAAGCTAAACTAGCAATTAATCCACCAAAACCAGCAATTAAACCAGCAAGACCGGAAATTGAAATAAGCTAACCAGCAATTAAACCACCAAAACCAGCATTGAAACCAGCAAAATCAGCATGAACATAAGCTAAACCAGTAATTAAACCAGCAAAACCAGCAATTAAACCAGCAAGACCAGCATTAAATAAAAAGCTAAACCAGCAATTAAACCAGCAATTAAACCAGCAAAACCAGCATTGAAATAAGCTAAACCAGCAATGAAACCATCAAAACCAGCAAGACCAGCATTGAAATAAGCTAAACCAGCAAGAACGGCATTGAAATAAGCTAAACCAGCATTTAAACCAGCAAAACCGACATTGAAATATGCTAAGCCAGCAAATAAACCACCAAAACCAGAATTTAAAACAGAGAGACCTGTATTGAAATAAGTCTTGCTGGTTTAAATGCTGGTCTTGCTGGTTAAGATGCTGGTCTTGCTGGTTTAGATGCTGGTCTTGCTGGTTTTCAATGCTTTTCTTGCTGGTTTAGATGCTAGTCTTGCTGCTTTAAATGCTAGTCTTGCTGGTTTAGATGCTGGTCTTGCTGGTTTCAATGCTGGTTAAGATGCTGGTTTCGATGCTGGTCTTGCTGCTTTAGATGCTGGTTTTGATGCTTCTCTTCTTGCTGGTTTCAATGCTGGTTTCGATGCTGGTCTTGCTGCTTTAAATGCTGGTTTTGATGCTGGTCTTAGTGATTTGGACACTGGTCTTGCTGGTTTAAATGCTGGTCTCAGTGCTGGCCCTGACCAGCATTGAGACCAGCATTGAAACCAGCAAAACCAGCATTTAACCCGAAAAACCAACAATTAAACCAGCAAGACCAGCAATTAAACCAGCAAGACCTGCATTGAAATAAGCTAAACCAGCAATTAAACCACCAAAACCAGCAATTAAACCAGCAAGACCAGCATTGAAATAAGCTAAACCAGCAAAACCAGCCTTGAAACCAACAAAACCAGCATTAAAATAAGCTAAACTAGCAATTAAACCACCAAAACCAGCAATTAAACTACCAAAAAAGCAATTTAACCACCAAAACCAGCAATTAAACCAGCAAGACCAGCATTGAAATAAGCTAAACCAGCAATTAAACCACCAAAACCAGCAATTACACCAGCAAGACCAGCATTGAAATAAGCTAAACCAGCAAAACCAGCATTAAAATACAGCTAAACTAGCAATTAAACCACCAAAACCAGCAATTACACCAGCAAGACCGGAAATTGAAATAAGCTAACCAGCATTAAAATAAAGCTAAACCAGCAATTAAACCAGTAAAACCAGCATTGAAATAAGCTAAACCAGCAAAACCAGCAATTAAACCAGCAAGACCGGCATTGAAATAAGCTAAACCAGCAAAACCGACATTGAAATATGCTAAGCCAGCAAATAAACCACCAAAACCAGAATTTAAAAAACAGAGAGACCTGTATTGAAATAAGCTAAACCAGCAATTAAACCACCAAAACCAGCAATTAAACCTGCAAAACCAGCAACTAAACTAGCAAGACCGGCATTGAAATAAGCTAACTCAGTAATGAAACCAGCAAAACCAGCATTTAAACCACCAAAACCAGCAATTAAACCACCAAAACCAGAAATTAAATCCGCAAAACCAGCAATTAAACCAGCAAGGCCAGCACTGAAATAAGTTAAACCAGCAATTAAACCACCAAAACTAGCAATTAAACCAGCATTTAAACCAGCATTAAAACTGGCAAAACCAGCCTCAAAACATACCTTACCAGCATATGCTGGTTTTTCAGCAGGGTGTACATTGTATAGTCAAAAATAATACAAAATGTCAGCGCCAGTGGTGTAGTGGTTAGTGCTCACGGCGACCCGAGTTCGATATCCACCTCGTGGTCCCATCCCGATCCTTCCCCTCTCTCTACTCCCCATGCTTTCCCGTCAACACTCTCTATCGCCTGTCCAATAAAGGTGAAAATAATAACAACAATACACCATATGACACCTTGTGAAATAGCTTTTGAGGCTTTTAATACTCTCTGAGTCTCTGAGAAGTATCTCCAGTACCTTGCTGAAACTCTGCCATGAAGGATTAAGGCTACTGTAGTGAGGTGTACCTAATAAAGTGGCCGCTGAGTGTACACTGCACCTCTGATGATTTGAGGTGCTTCTTTCGCCTCTTCAAAGAGCATCCGCCGAGCGAGTAAATGAGATTGAGTTGTAAACGAGTTGAAAAACGTTAATCTTCAGAAACTGAGATTGTTTCAGCCTTTTCAGAGCAGGATTTGGTCAAAAATCTGCAAGATTATGTTAAACGATTAGGGAGTTCTGTCATTAAACTGCTTAAATTAAATTAAAATACATTTCTAGCTTAAGGTTTACATCTGCAAATCCAATCAGATGCACTTATTTGGTAAATAAAGCAAGTCCCTCATAAAATAGATCTACTACAACCGAAAGTGTACAAGCTGTGTGGTAAATAAGGCTGCGTTCACACCTGTGAATGGATTCAGTTGTTCTGAAACAGAGATTACAATTGTTACATTGTTGCTCTTTGCTCTTGGAGCGGTTCGCTTTCACACTGCAAAGTTTCTAATCAGACCAAAAGAGCTAAAACAAGTCACGTGCGAGTAAACTCTCCTCACATTGGTCAGAGTGTCACCGTACGTTCACACCGAAAGCGGCGAGAGCGTGAAAGTAGCCGGAAGTCATTAATTTTCAATGAGAGCCGGCGGCGATAGGCGACGATAAGCGGCGAGGAGCAGCGCGGCGCGTCTTCGCCGGCGTGAGCGACAAGGAGAGTTGAAATGAAGTCAACTTTATGGTAATGAGCTATGACGCGGTTCGGCGGCAAGCAATCAGAATGAAGACGTTCACCGCTTGATAGCAGTTCAGGGAACACAGACCTGTGAACTTTGGTTCCGACCACAGTTGTTCCCAAGGGTTTGATGATTGCGGTCGCCGGATTTCCAATTATTTACAATGTTTTCCTACAGGAACATACATTAAATAAGTTGCTGGCCAGTTACTGATGTTCATTAATGTTATATAAATTTATCTTGAAAAAGCGGGAATCTTACGCAATGTGACAGTACAAAACAGTACTGCTGCTTCAGGATATTTCAGACATATGGACACATATTGGATAAATAGAGCAAAGCCACACCACATGCAACTTGATCTTCCATTGTTTTATGAATTTGATAAGAAGTGCGCAACATTTTCATGCTAAAAACATGTCTTATGCAGGAATGTAACTGATATGCTGCAACGGCTCCTTTAAGTACGAGATCAATGTAGCGAGTTTTGACGCTCTCGCCGCCGGAGCTGAAGGCAGACAGCATTGTCGCCAGGGCAGCCAGAGCGACCTTGGACGCTCTCGCCGCTTTCGGTGTGAACGTACGGTCAGGGTTTATTTTGCAGCGTCCTGTTAAGCTGTCAGGAGAGGTGGTGGTTTGGTGGTGATTGACGGCGCGCGCGACATGTCTGAGGAGAGACGCGGTGGGGAGCGGTGAGAAGGGTGCGCGACGATGCCTATTTAATGACCGGGAGGGAGACGCGAGATTACCGGGAGATCATCACTCGTTTGCGGGCATCCGGAGACTCGCGAAACTTCCCACCCTACTCATAATTCTCTCTTCATATAGCCGTAAGCCTATTACATATCCATAAACACTGTGATATAACCGTGCTCGGGTCGGATCGCTTTCTCACTGCAATCGAACCGCTCTAGGGTTTGTTTCAATCGAGCCGAGACCACCTCATTCAAGCGATCTCGGAGCGATTACTTTGGCGCGGATCTTTGCCCTGTTCACATATGCCAAACGAACCGCGCTAACTGGGCAAACGAGATACGTTCCGAAACAAAAGTGTAGGTGTGAAAGCACCCTAAATCATGTAAAAACTTACTGAAACTGATAAGTTTCCCTCCACAGCTTTACGTAAGTACATAACCAGACTGACTGATGTGCTAAATATTAAATTACGACACAAGTCAAGTCTCCACGTGGAGCTCCTTTAATTCTCCGCAGAATGAACAGATTCCCGGTGTGAACTCTCTGACGCATCATCAGATGTCCGTGTGTGTTGGGAAGATATTCCCAGTGTGTGTACGACCGGATGCTGATTCCTCATGTGCACATTGAGGCAGATTTCATTGCTGAGACTCTTCCCGCACAGGACGCATATGCAGGATTTCTGCTCCGAGTGGGTGTTGATGTGGTAATTGAGGTTTCCCTTGCAGATGAAGCTCTTCCCGCACTGGTCGCACTTGAAGGGCTTTTCCCCGGTGTGAATGGCCATGTGGATCTTGCGGCTGGTCATGTTGGTGAAACTCTTGCTGCAGATGGTGCAGGCGTACGGCTTCTCTCCGGTGTGATCTCTCAGGTGGATCTTGAGGTTCTGCTTCTTGCTGAAGCTCTTTCCGCACTCGGGGCAGCTGAAGGGTTTCTCCTCGCGGTGGATGTTCATGTGCTCCTGGAGCGTGACCTTCTGGATGAAGCTCTTGCCGCACTGAGGACACATGTAGGGCTTCTCCTTGGTGTGGATCTTCAGGTGCCGGTTGAGGTTGGATTTCTGCGCGAAGCTGATCCCGCAGAGATCGCAGGTGTACGGCTTCTCTCCTGTGTGGACTCGCGTGTGTTTATCGAGGTGTCCTTTCTGAGCGAACGTCTTCCCGCACTGATCGCACGTGTACGGCTTCTCCCCGGTGTGGACTCGCATGTGCACCTCGAGACTTGGCTTGAGGCTAAACGTCTTTTCACACAGGCCGCAGGCGAATACGCCGTTAGGTCTGGTCACGTTAGGCTGCGTGTACTGTCCTGCAGTCATGAAATCCTGGTGTTGCCCATACCGATCCGTCTCTTCCACGTCATCGCTCTTTATTTTCACCACCAGGATGTCTGAAGAGAGGAAATGGAAATGAATAGAAGTTAACCCGAGTCACTAAACAACAAAGGTAAAGCATCTACGCAACATAACCGACGATGATCACTCTAAAACATCTTATAAGTTATCGTATAATCTCTTACGTGGTCGCCCACTGAAGCCAAGCAGGGCTGAGCCTGGTCAGTACCTGGATGGGAGACCACATGGGAAAGCTAGGTTGCTGCCAAAAGCAGTGTTAGTGAGGCCAACAGGGGGCGCCCAACCTGCGGTCTGAGTGGGTCCTAACGCCTCAGTATAGTGAAGGGGACTATATACTGCTCAGTGAGCGCCGTCTTTCGGATGAGACGTTAAACCGAGGTCCTGACTCAGTCGTTAAAAATCCGAGGATGTTTAACCCAGCATCCTGGCCAAAATTTGCCTACTGGCCTCCTTACCAGCTGGTGTGTGGTCTGGTGCAGTATGGCTGCCGTTGTGTCTGGTGGTGGATGAGAAGATTCAACCCAATGCGTATAGCGCTTTGAGTGTCCAGAAAAGCTCTATATAAATGTAAGGAATTATTATTATTATTATAAGCACTAAAGCTTGATCCTTTTTAGAGTGGAGTGCCTCAGGGCTCAGTATTGGGCCCCCTGCCTTTCTCATTGCACTTAGTTGCTGTTATTATGCAGATGATACCATTATTTGAGGCTAAACTCTCTCATTTCAGGTATTAGTACAGCATTAATCATGATCTCTTATTGTTGCGCAATATCATATATTTATATGTACAAGTTTTACATTTACTTTCAAATTGAATCAGCTATTATTATTGATGTTGCATTAATAAACCACTGCAAACACCGATGACTGATTGCCATCAGCTGTTTACCATCAGAATTTTAAATGCGTTTAAAACATTGTTTACATTGTACAGAACCTTTTACGCATATGTTCTCATGAGGTCACGGGTTCGAGTCAGAAGGTCCTTATTGACCTTATTTGGAATGGTCATGAATATTAATGAGCTCTGATGTGACTCTCTAATGCTGCGTTCATATCAGACGCAGATGAATCAAGCGCGAGTGATTTACATCTGAAGTCAATGCAAAGATGGGAACAGACATCCTGCGGCGCGATTCGTGTGAATAAAGTGGCGCGAGTTGACCGTTTTGCGCGTTTGACGCACTCATCGCACGAATCTAGGTTACAATAGTTTTGGATTTTACATTAGTTTTGGTTTTTGTTTAGTTAGACTTTTAGTTTTCAAACTCAATCAGTTTTAATTAGTTTTAGAGGCAAATTCACGAGTTTTTAATAGTTTCTATGTTTTGAAAATGCTTCGTTTTAGTTTATTTTTTTGCTATTTTCAGTATTAGTTTTGACTAACTGAGTAGATGCCGTGTTAAAACTGCAGCGGAGGAGATGTATATAATGACTCATGAATATGAACATAATGTCTATAAAAACACAGCCAGAGATTAATATCGACCTCTGCATAAGCAGAATTTATTAAATCTATGTTGTTGCTAGGGCTGCTCGATTATGGGAAAAATCATAATCACGATTATTTTGGTCATAATTGTAATCATGATTCTCCCTTCTGTGAATTTATATTTATATATTTTATATATTTTTTATATATTTAAATATTTTATATTTATATCTTTTTTTTACTTGATGTTTAACAGAGGAATTTTTTTTTACAGTATTTTCTATAATTTTTAAATATTTAGAAACCTATTTCAATAGCTCAATATTATTAGCCCCTTTAAGCAATATATATTTTTGATTGTATTCAGAAAAAAACTACTGTTATACAATGACCTGATTACACTAATTAAGCATTTGAATGTCACTTTAAGCTGAATACTAGTATCTTGAAAAATATCTAGTAAAATATTGTTTACTGTCATCATAGTAAAGATAAAAGAAATCGGTTATTAGAAAAGAGTTATTAAATCTTTAGGCATCTTCACTGTAAGAAAAAAACTTTAGCTACAAAAAAGTCCTTCAGTCAACTAGTGAGGGATTTCGCCCTTTTGTTTGATTAATAATGATAAAAACAGTCGGCAGCAAGGATTATGCGCGCTGTCACTTTAAGAATAGTGTGGCTCTGATATGGTTTCTCTTTCACGTGCTCTTTCGCGCTATTAAAAATATGAACGATTCAAACGTACATCAATGAATGATGCGCATCCCGTGCTGCAGACGTTACATCACAGCACATGCTTTTAGTCATTTTCACGTGAAACTGATCTTTGCAGAGTACAGCTGGAAAGGGGGCGGTATAGGATGCAATAATCGTTTATCTCGATTAAGGGTTTTTCATAATCGTTTGAAGCCATAATCGAAATCGAAACCGGATTTTCGATTAATTGCACAGCCCTAGTTGTTGCTGTCCTTTCACTTTAAAAAATTACATTAAGAGCGGATGAGATGACACAATGTCTGCGGGAATCACTGAAGAACAAGGAAACTAGTTGGCTTGGTGTTACTGTATAATTTTAATTTTTTTAATTAATTTTAATAATTTTAATTTTAAATCACTCCGCGTTAAGTCCGCATTCCCACAAGATATGTGCATTCATAGAGCTTCAGCTGTTAATGCAGCTGTTGGGATAAATTGCAGACCGTCTGTGTGTTTCCTCAGTAAGCTGGAGCTCCAGGAAGGCAACAACAACTGAGAGATGTGAATCCAACAGTTTATTGCTCTCTTCTAAAGAAGACTGGGGTATTCCCAGCTTTTATAAATCATACTCAGGGTTACATGGGCTATGAATACGTGCAAATATTCAGCTCAGTTAGGCAGAACAATTTTATCCAGTGCTCAAGAATGTCAAGGCGCAACGTCAAGGCGCCTAGTACAGGGACAACTTACAATAAGATAAAACACAGTTACAAAACAGAATATTTGGAGAATGACTACATGGATATTTCTTTCAATCCCCTCTTCCAGGCTCTGTTTTTTTACAAGAGCCTGGATCATACCATATTCTCATAAACTCTATTTGTTAAATGGTAACCCTCAGTTCCATTCATAGCTAAATGTTCATAACCCTTTACCTAAGGCATTAACCATCCTATACATTCGTTCCATAAAACATCTCAGAAGACATGGACCAAAAATACATACACATAAGAAAATAATAAGTACCGGTACTACCATTGAGACATATGGAGCCAATGATCCAAACAGGCTTTCTAAAAATCCCCATCCCCAATTAAAATTTCTTTCCTTCATCTCATCCTTATACACCTGTGATGATATCCTTTTCATGCCTTTACAGCTTGTCCTACTCGTCCAAGATCCTCATCATCCGCGGGAACGTAAGTGCAGCATTGGCTCTCTCCGACCAGGGAGCGGACCCCGCCCCTTTCCGCTAAGAGCATGTCCAGAGCCAGTCTGTTTTGCATAGTCATTAGTCTCAGAGCTCTCATCTCCTCTCTTAGTCCAGAAATGGCATCCGTGGTACTGTTTATAAAAGAGGCCAGTCTATAATGCATGATCTCTTGCTGTTTTAAGGCATCTGCCACGCCAAAACTGGGAATCATAGCCTCCCAGAATCTAGTCCAGTGTGATCTCATACGGTGTTCGTCGGGTACGTCGTCCTGGGGAACTGACCTCCGTTCCCTTCCGAATTGTCTGGCAAGATGCATGACAGTGACCATGTGTTGTAATTGGATCACAGTACAAAGACCAGTCCAATTGGTGGGGTAAGTGTTGAAGATGGTTTCTCCCCCACAATACCAGTACCAGTCATCGGCCAGGACCGCATCCTGTCTCGGCCAAGTGGGGACACAAGTTACATTGCTGCGTTGACAGTATGTGTTGTTCAGGTTGTAACATGCCGTGACAGCTGTCTCATTTGTGATATTAGCACATTTAAGTTTGTTCAGTTCACAGGTGCCTGGGATGTAACGTGGACAAACACTTAGTAGAGAACTATATTTTTTATTCTTTCGCCACGGTAAATATACCCCTGAAAATCGATCCCTTTCGCCAATTACTATATTACAATCTTTAGCTCTTAAGGTGGATACATTAACTCCATTTGTCCCATTAAAGCAAAAAGAAAAAGTGAACCCCTGGGGTTTCGTCAACTAATATTCAAACCCATAGTTCTAGGTGTAGGTATTACAACAGAATGACTCTTTCTGCTAGTTGATCTGCAAAGGGGCTCCCATGTTTTCTTGTTAGAAACACATGTGGGGCGCCACTCATAAATATCTCCCAAAGCATTTGTGCAAAAAGCAAGTTTAGTACATGTAAAAGGCAAAGGTTTCAAGGATATAGTCACAGCAGAGGAGAACACTTCTTGGCAGACAACACATGACTCATTGGTTGTCTGTCGTGCAGTCCAGTTAGCATACTGCCAGAATAAGTTGTGTACTTCAGTGTGGGCCTGTGTCAGTCCCAGTAGGGTTATCAGTAGAAGTAGTCTGCAAAACAAAAACTATTAATATCATATCATAGACATTTACTTCAATGGTTTCACTCTGGTGCCATGGATCCACTGTGGAAAAAGATCAGTTAATACAGCAGTGCGTGTAACAGCCAGAACCTCAGCTGGCCCTTCGTATTTGGGGTCAGTTAAATCTTTCTGGGGTTTTATATCTTTTATTAGCACCTTGTCCCCTATCTGGAAAGGGTGTGCTGCCTCAAGTGGAATTTCAGGGTGTTTCTTTGTTACCCTTTCCCAATACTGATTAAGTTTCTGAATTAGGGCCGCTGAGAATTCTGATATGTGGTTAGAAAGCTCAATACCCACTCCCATAATTCCCCCTTGCCATGGGATAGGGAAAGGTCTTCCCATGACCACCTCATATGGTGATAAAGAATCCAAATTTGCTTGTGGTGTCATTCTCAAATCTGCTAGTACTATTGGTAAAATTTTTACCCAATCTTTATGACCGTGTTGTCTTAAGGCCTTCTTTATCTTTCCTTTCAAGGTTCTGTTAGTTCGCTCCACAAATCCAGATGATTGTGGATGATAGGGTATGTGGAAACGCCAATTTATATTTAATTCAGTTGCCAATTGTTGCGTTACCTTTGATGTAAAAGGTGTTCCTTTATCTGAATCGATACTTTGTGGGATCCCATATCTAGGTATAATTTCAGAGATCAATTTCTGTGTTACCACCTTTGCATTTTCCCTTGAGCAAGGAAAAGCTTCTACCCATTTTGAAAATTTATCCACGCAAACCAGTAGATACTTAAACGGTCCCCTCTTGGGCATATGCGTAAAATCTACTTGCCATTCAGAAAAAGGTGTAATTGGTCTTGGTAAATGTTGGTGCTGTGCCACAGTCTTTGATACATTATATTGAGCGCATATAAGGCATTTGTCAAGTATGTTATTAATGGTGGTTTCTAGTTTTGGGACACAAAACAAAGATCGCATTGTTTCATGTACCCCTCTTCTTTAATTTTTACTCTACGTATCATTTGCTGGGGTTGTAGTTTAACCTCATCATTTTTAGAGCACAAGCAAGGAACAGCATCAATGAGGGCTGTCTCATCATATTGAGACCCCATTTTGTTCATCAATATAAATTTATAATCAGCTCCTGTAAGCTGTGCATTTCTAGAGACACGTATCATAGTTTCTACAAATTCTACTGGCCTGCTCATATCAGGAAGCAGTGAAATGACATCCTTGAGCTGTGTTGCGGAGGGAGGGGTTACTTCAGCATGTCCCCCTTTCTTTGAGACCCATAGGAAAGCCTGATTATCCCCTTGGTCTGGTTTCTCTGTGCGAAGCCCCTCTAATTCTTGTACAGGATACAGAGGCATCCTCTGATGTGCCTTTCCTTGCCCCTCATCAGGAATGGGGGAGGAGAGGGTAGGAGTAGGAACAGTAACTGTAACTGAGGGAACAGTAACAATGGGGGCTGGAGGCACTTTGGGTGTCCCCTTTCTTTTTACCTCAATCTTTGATGCTGAGCCTTTAAGAGACTTCGGAATTAATTTCTTTACCTCTTTTGGTAGGTTAATATTTTGTTTATCATTCCACACACTCATCATCTTCATCCAGATTTCATAACCCTTTTTTCATATAATCATGGTCCCATTCGGGATCTCCTTCACTTTCATAAATTAATTTGTGAGCCCGTTTTAGCACATGGGGGTCAAATGACCCATCTCTAGGGTAGGGACGCATCGCTTGTGCCTCAGTCCACCCTGCTAGATTATCTAACCATGGATTAGTGTAATATCCCCACCCACATCGATACATCCAATCTTTAGGGCCTTCCCCTATCTCAGGCTTGGGGTATGAACCACCCATGTTAGTAAATACTTACTAGAAAACACACAGAATGATCGTTTTACTTTTGTATAGCGCGCTCTTCTTGGCTTTTCAGGGAAAATCCCAGCCAAGGATTACTCAGTTCAGTAATGAAGCTTATCAGGCAGTCAAACCAAATTCATGTCTTGCCAGCTTCCTGAACACTCAGTTCAGTGATGAAACTAATCAGGTAGTCAAAACCAAATTCATGTCTTACCTGATCAGCTTCATCACGTCGGGGGTCACCAAGTTGTTGGGATAAATTGCAGACCGTCTGTGTGTTTCCTCAGTAAGCTGGAGCTCCAGGAAGGCAACAACAACTGAGAGATGTGAATCCAACAGTTTATTGCTCTCTTCTAAAGAAGACTGGGGTATTCCCAGCTTTTATAAATCATACTCAGGGTTACATGGGCTATGAATACGTGCAAATATTCAGCTCAGTTAGGCAGAACAATTTTATCCAGTGCTCAAGAATGTCAAGGCGCAACGTCAAGGCGCCTAGTACAGGGACAACTTACAATAAGATAAAACACAGTTACAAAACAGAATATTTGGAGAATGACTACATGGATATTTCTTTCAGCAGCTTATGAAAGTCGTTATATGTGGTATAATTTAATAATAATAATATTATTAACGGAGTTTGGTTTTTAGGTCATGTTAAGCAAAGGGTTGCACAATTAACTAAAATTACACTTTAATTACTAAGAAAATAATCTGTAATCATGCTAAAATGATCTGAAATGTGTTAAATGATACCAACCCATTGACAAGAAGTCTAAAGTTGATCGTTAAATTAAGTGATGCCTATTTGAGTAATGAAAAAAATGTATCGTTTCATTTAAATAATAGATGTTGGGTTAAATATTGTGCAAAATAATCTATTTAATAAATATTTCTGCATTATTTTTCCTAAATTTACACAACCTGTTTATATGACACATTAATAAAACGTGTTTTATCATGTCTGTCCACATCTCCATGTGCAGTAAAATCAGTGTAATGAGGCGCTCGTATGACATTCTCCAACAACACCCTTCTGCTCAGCAGATCTGAATGAGGATTAAATGACTGAGGTGAGCTGTGAGAATGAAAGCCAACCTGTTATCTGCTCAGCATCTTCATGTCTGAATGTATCTTCAATCTTCAGGTCTTCACTCTCCTCTTTAATAAAGGCCATCTTTATAACAGTACAGCTCAGTCGCTTCAGCAGGAGTTTCTCTATCTGTTTAAGAGGAGAACGAAATGACAATGTGGAAACTAAAGTGAAAACTAAAGTGAGCCACAGTTAAAGCACTCTCCAGATCAGGCAAACTCACATAAACAAACTAATATATGAACACAAACTGCACATAAAGTTCATATTTATGCTTTGTAAGTATTGTTGTAGGTATTATTAATGTTATTAATTAACCAGATGACGACAAACGCGGTGTTTGAGTGAATAATGTGTCGAAGCATTTGATTTAATTCACTGTTGTTATAAACAATTACAGTAAATGAATGACTGGCGATGCAGGAAGCGAAATGAGACGCAGAATTTCACTATACAAGCTTCAATAGCGTCAAATAAAGCATATTAATTCTGCATTCAGATAATAAACAGTTTTGGAAATATACATACCTATTAACTGGACCCGTCTTCTGCCGAATCTGACAAAGCAGCGATGCGCTGGCTTATAACGTCACGTCGGCATACCAAAATAAAAGTCTTACCTGCGGGCAAAATTCTGAAATACTGACTAAAAAAGATCGATTAAACGGTGAAATAAAGTATATTAAAATATGTTAATCAACTACAAGGGTGTTAATAGCATTTCTAGAATGACATATGAAGCCTATTATAAAAACTATCAGATTTTTCAAGTTAACTATTAGATCTTACTCACAAATGTTATCATCCTCTTTAGATAATACAGTGAAAATTAACAAATCTTTACTGTATAATCATTGGATGGAAAAGTACAATATCTGGATCTAAACATGAAGTCCTTTAATATGAGATTTGATTTCTGAAGTCATTTATATTTTATATTTTTGCAGCTGTAAGTGTGTTGTTTGTTTTTACTGACATAAAAATGGCAGCTTACTCTGTGTTTACCTGGTTTTTACTCCTCGTCTACTCCTTTTAAGAGTAAAGCTGAAGTAAAGCTTGTTCCTAAAGCACAAGCTGCAATAATCAGTTAATAAGAAATACTTTGAACTCATTACAGCGGTACAAAATCCCTTGTGTGTAATAAAGAGTGAAGAGAAGAACTGGAAACCCTGCTGAAAAATCCAGCTTAAACCAGCCTAAGATGGTTGGCTGGTTTGACCTGGTTTACCAGCCTGGTTTTAGAGGGGGTTTTGGCCATTTCCAGGCAGGTTTCCAGCTTGGTCTTAGCCGGTCAGGCCGGAAAGTGACCAGCAAAAACCATCTAAAACCAGCTTGACCATCCTGGTTTTGGCTGGGAGCCAAGCCTGGCTAGGCTGGTCAAGCTGGTTTAAGCTGGTCCAGCTAAAACCAGGCTGGAAATAGCTGGAAACCAGCCTGGAAGTGGCCAAAACCCCTCTTAAACCAGTGTGGTCGACCAGCTAAAACCAGCCAACCATCCTAGACTGGTTTAAGCTGTTTTTTCAGCATGGAACTGAAGTGAATCCTGATTGAGATGGAGTCCTCCTGCCATCAAGTCAATTAATAAGTTAACATTCACATTCATACATTTAGCAGACACTTTTAACATAAAAAGGCAAGCAAACCAGCAAAAAGCAAACAATGTGCAGAAGCTAAAGGCTAGCTTAGCATTGTGTGGGTGTTGTTTTTATTAGAAACCAGCAAAGAACAGACTGATAGACGGATTCAACACAGTTTAAGAAGTGTTATTGTTGGAGAATTGATGAAACATGCGTCTTCAGACATCTACGCAGGTCACTCCACCAGCATGAGGGGTTAAAGGGTTAGTTCACCCAAATATTACAATACTGTTATTAATCATGCACTCTCCATACACCGCAGACCTCAGTTCATCTTCAGGATCCAAATGAAGATATTTTAGATGAAAAACACCACAGTGCAAACACATGTGCTATAGGGGAATGGATCAACTAAACTAGTCGAAGAGTATGAGTGCGTGTGTGTGTGTGTGTGAGTGTGTATGGGTGCTTCCCATTACTGGGTTGCAGCTGGAAGGGCATCCGCTGTGTAAGGCATATGCTGGAATAGTTGGCGGTTCATTCCGCTCTGGCAACCCCTGATAAACAAGGAACTAAACTGAAGGAAAATGAATTACTGAATGAAATCTGAGAGCTCCCTCATCCTCCATAGGCAACAAAAAACTGTGAGTATGACTTTGTTGCTCCTGGCTGTCCATTGAGGTCTCAAACTTCATCTAAAATATTTCATTTTGTGTTCAGAAGATCTCTCAGACCATATGCGTGAGCTTGACACAGAAGTATGAATCAGCCTTAAGGCTTTTACTGCCTCCTGTTGGTTCGGTGTGCCCATAACATGCTTCATACATCAGTGCTTTTCATACTAAAGGAATAACTAGAGAGTCCTGACTGACTCTTTTAGTATGGTGCATGGTCTCACTAAAATGCATGACGTAATTTAATGTTCGTCATGTATGAGTCGGGGTCGGGTCGGGTCGCGAGGGCAGCAGTATCAGGATGGAACCCCAGACTTCCCTCTCCCTAGACACATCCACCAGCTAGGATCCCAAGGCGTTCCCAGGCCTACCGAGAGACATAGTCCCTGGGTCTTCCCAGAGGCCTCCTCCTGGTGGAACATGCCTGGAACACCTCCCTAGGTAGGCGTCCAGGAGGCATCCGAAACAGATGCCCGAGCCACCTCAGGTGACTTTATGTAGAGGAGCAGCAGCTCTACTCCGAGCTCCTATAAGAGTGCGCCCTGCCACCCTGTGAAGGAAACTCATTTCCCCTGCTTGTATCCAAGATCTTGTCCTTTCAGTCATGATCCAAAGCTCATGACCATAGGTGAGAGTAGGAATGTAGACTGACCGGTAAATCGAGAGCTTTGCCTTTCAACTTCTTTATCAGACGGACAGGTACATCAACCGCATGACTGCTGCCGCTGCACCAATCCGAGATACTTGAACTCCTCCACCTGGGGTAAGGACTTACTTTCAACCTGGAGATGGCAAACCCCCTTTTTCCAGTGGAGCACCATGTCCCTAGTCTAGCTATGTAACACTCGGCAGCAAACCGCCCCAGTGCATGCTGAAGGTCCACGTTGTTATCTATAACCTTTCAGACACAATGCAGCTTTACACAACAACAACAAAACTATGAATTCATAAAACGGTGCAGCGCCTTGATTATCCTGCCTCCATTTTCATTTAGGAACAAGCTTCTCTGAAGATTTCTTTAAGGCCTCTCTTTGGTGTGGATTTTCATGTGTTTCCTAAGTTGTCCTGGCTGAGTGAAACTCTTCCCACACTGGCAGATGTAAGGCTTCTCTCCGGTGTGAACTCTGATGTGAAATTTAAGGGTTACGGCTTGACTGAAACTCCTTCCGCAGTGTTGACAGCTGTACGGCTTCTCTCCGGTGTGGACTCTCATGTGCATTTTAAGCTTTTGTTTTTGATTGAAACTCTTTCCACACTGTTGGCAGCTGAAAGGCTTCACTTCAGCGTGAATTCCCATGTGGTCTTCAAGGTATGTCTTTTGACTGAAACTCTTCCCACACTGAAGGCATTTGTAAAGTTTCTCTCCAGTGTGGATTCTCATGTGGGCCTCAAATTTCTGTTTATGAATGAAACTCTTCCCACACTCCTGGCATGTGAACGGTTTTTCACCAGTGTGAACTTTCAGGTGGACGTTAAGGTTCTGCGGTTGACTGAAGCTCTTCCCACACTGCTGGCATTGGTAAGGCTTCTCTCCAGTGTGAACCCTCATGTGGACATTAAGGTTTTGCTTTTGAAAGAAACTCTTCCCACAATGTTGGCAGTTGAACGTCTTTTCTCCGGTGTGAACTCTCATGTGGACCGTGAGGTTTGCTTTTTGAGTGAATTGCATATCACACTGCTGACATTTGTACGGCTTCTCTCCGGTGTGGATCCTCATGTGGGCTTCACAGTTTTGTTTCTGATTGAAACTCTTTCCACAATGTTGGCATTCATAAGGCTTCTCTCCGGTGTGGATTCTTCTGTGCACTTCCAGTTTTGGCTTGTGGCTGAAACTCTTTCCACACTCACAACAGATGAAAAGAGCGTGAGATTTGGTTTTCTGAGTCTTCTTCTCAGATTTTCCAACAGTCCTGATCTCCTGGTGTTTCTCATATTGATCTTTCTCTTTCATTTGATTCAGTTCGTCACTCTCTACTTTCAGCACCAACACATCTAAAGCAAACAAAGAGAAATAGAGGTTTAGCCAAGTTTAACACAACAAAAAAGCCTGAAATGCAATACCACAAGCATTATTTAATGTGTCTCTCATGGATTTTTGTTTCCTCAAAATAAACACAGATTCCATTTTTGGTTCTTGTGACAAACTCCGAAAAAGGTTGCGACAGAAGCAGTTTAGGGCTAGTAATCAGGTAAATTGGTTAAATAAGGACTGTACTGATGTGGTACAAAAGCAGCATCCAAGAAAGGTCAAGTCCTTTAGGAGCAAAGATGGGCTGAGAATAGCCAGTTTGCTAACAAATACATCAGAAAATTATTAAATTGTTTAAAAATAAATGTTCCTTAAAGAAAGAGAGGAAGACACTTGGATATTTTACCTCCAACAGTGCAGAACAGCATTAAACAATTCTAGAAATTTGGAGGAGTTTCGGTGCGTAAAGGACAAGGGCGCAAGCCTAAGCTGAACAACCGTGATTTCCGATCCCTCAGGCGGCGCTGCATCAAGAATCCTCATTCATCTATAAGCCAGATCAGCACATGCGCTAAGTACTACTCTGGCAAACCTTTGTCAAGTACCACAATGCGTAGTTACATTCACAAATGCCAGTCAAAACTGTACCGTGCCAAAAGGAAGCCCTATGTTAACAGTGTCCAGAAGCACCATCAACTTCTCTGGGTTAGGAGGCTATTACACAGTGGAAGCGTGTACGGTGCTCAGATGAATCAGTATTACAGTTGTTTTATGGGAGAAGTCGTGAGTACGGGGTTGTGTCAGTGACTTTGGCAAAGGTAACCTGCACTTCTGTGATGCACCAATAATGCTGAAAAGTACATAGAGATTTTAGAGAACAATATGCTGCCTTCTTTTCCAGGGATGCCCATGCATAGTTCAACAAGACAATGCCAAGCCACATTCTGCACACATTACAAAGTTCTGGCTGCGGAGGAAGAGGATACAGGTACTTGACTGGCCTGCCTGCAGCCCCGACCTGTCTCCAATAGAGAATTTGAAGCGCATTTTACAGCGCAAAATGCTACAATGATGACCCCGTACTGTTGTCTACCTTGAGACTTGTTTGCAGGAAGAAAGGGACAAAATGACACCTCAAACACTTCATCACTTGCTGTCTTCAATCCCTAAACAACCCTTTTAAGTGTTGTGAACCGAAATGGCAACATTACAAAGCGGGAAATGCTTTACTGCTACAACAGTTTTTTGAAAAGTGTTGCAAGAACCAAAATTGGAATAAAAATAACACAAAGCATGAGGAAGACATTTATTAATACTGTTGTATTGTCTGCAATTATATACAATTAATAATACAATTAAATAAGTTAAATATATAACATTTATTTTTAAGGGTATTTTCAATGTATAACTTTTACAAACTTTAACTTATTTTAATTGAATTATAAAACAGTTAAAATTAATGTTTTTAGTATACTTGTTCAAGTTCACTGAAACAGTACTACATATTTTATATATATATATATATATATATATATATATATATATATATATGTATGTATGTATGTATGTATGTATATATATATATATATATATATATATATATATATATATATATATATATATAATTTTCACAAGTTTTATTAGTATTTTCTTCCAATGCTTTAAAAAAGTTAAATCTTTGTAGACTATAAATATATATGTATTATATATCATTTATTTAAATATGTGGGCAAGAAATTATAGATTTATTTTACTTAAAAATGATTATATTATTCTTATTTTTAAATTTAACTAAAGGGGTGCGGCCGGGTACGGGGCCACACAAGACCTTGGGGCTGTAAGGGAGTGAGAGTTTAAAAGGAAAGTTGTATAACTTTTCATTTTACATGTGACCCCTTTCTCTCATAGTCTTGTATTTTGTACCCAGGAGACCCAGAAGTCTAACTCATTCAGGAAATGCACTAGGATTTGTGTGATTTTACTAACCCTTTAGATAAGTCATGGAAAGCGTTTTACTTTAAATGGTTTCATTTTTGTTAAAGTCAGACCTTGGTTTTTAATATTACACCAAATAATCAACTTCTACTTTAGTTTTTCCAAATTAGCACATTGTCTTCGTCAGTGTTAGTGTGTTCTGACTAAACTTAAGCTGCGTCCCAAATCGCATACTTATGCACTATTCTACGCCATTTTGTAGTATAAATAGTGTAAGTAGTGCGTTCACACTGAAAACTCTTAAAATAATAAGTGCACTTTAATTACCCGGATGCTGCACTCATTCAGCCGCTAAAATGAAGTGTGTAATGATGGACACTTCACGCACTCAACGACCGCAGGTTTGCTTATGTAGCGGAAGGGGCGGAGCTATCGGACGCACATGTTGAATAACTTTATTTATTTTGGATGGTGAAAGCAAAATTCTCCTACGAGAGTGATTATAGCGCCTCCCGATGGTGAATGCGGCAATACTCACGATAGGTATTATTTAATAATTCGGTCGTTTATTTCACTGATTTGGCAACCGTCAAACGCCATCAGGGAAACGGTTTGAATTTCCGCTTAGTAAAAAAACATTAGTGTGCCATTTGGGACAACACTACATACATGTACTATCCTGTTGAGTGTGTAAGTGCATAAGTACATAGTGCATGAGTGCATAGTGTATAGTGTGCCATTTGGGACGCAGCTCATGTCTGTCCACATGAGTCTCCATGAGCAGTAAAATCACTGTAATGACATTCTCCAACAACATCCTGCATTAGCGTAGATCTGTAGCTGTGAGAATGAAAGCCAACCTGTTATCTGTTCAGCATCTTCATGTTTGACTGTGAATGTGTCTTCAATCTTCAGGTCTTCACTCTCCTCTTTAATAAAGGCCATCTTTATAATAGTGGAGCTCAGTCGCTTCAGCAGGAGTTTCTCTGTCTGTTTAAGAGGAGAAGAATCAACACAAACAAGAAGAAATCAACACTAAACCTCTGTCTCTAAACCTCAGGGGTTTTCAAACTTTTAGGCACACAGAAAGAGCAGACTGCATTTATTGATTCAATGTGACTAATAAACACACAACCATCACATTTCAAGCACTTGACTGAAGTTATGGGGTGAGTTAGGAGTAAAAATGTTATTTAATGAGGTATTTTCCACAAGCGTTTAGATCAACAGAAACACAGAGCATTAAATCACTGAGAAGAGAAGCAAACAGCCGTCAAATCAGAGTAACTCTCATGGATTTCAGGATATTTTGCTGTCAGTGAACTACGGCTCTGTAGTAAACACTTCTCCATCTTATAGAGGGTAAGGGAGATTTACAGCTGATTAAAGACAAAATTACAGACAACATGAGCACAAAAAGGGTCTTTGATTAATCATGCAGCCTTATCTAGCTTTCCTGATTCAGTAAAATCTTTCAATCTGAATAATAAAAAGGGTGTAGATGTGAACATAGATAACTACCACCTCTCCTGATGAGTCAAAAACACTTAAGAACACCAACTATCAAGGAAGTTTATCATTTAAGCTTTGAGAATGGCATTATTTGTGCAATTTAAAAGCATTTAATTCACAGAATGTTTCGTAACATATGTGATATTTGTTTCGTCACGCTGTTAATTTGTCTAGCAGAACGCGGCGATTCAGTGAATCGTTTCTCTAAGCATTTGATTCAATTGACTCGTAGTCTGTTGGAGCTCATTTGCATCTACTTACTGTCGTTTGATGAACTGATCGACGACACAGACGCGAAATGAGACGCGGATTTTCATAAATAACCCTACAATGGTGATAAATAAACTTAAACAATGTTACATTCCACAATAAAACTAGTTTAATACATACATGATACTAAAAGACAAACCTTTCTCCAGCCGAGTCACACAAAGCAGAAGGGATACAGCTGCGGCTGGAAGTTAATTAGAATTATTTACACATTTTTAAATGAAATTGCCCAATAATAGTATTTTATTAACGTCTCCCCCAACCTCAAATCCAATCCCAACCCTCACAGTAATGTAAAATATGAATAATTGTTGAACAGAAACTATGCTATATTGGTGCGCGTATCCCTTCTAGGCTTGACCGCAGCTCGGCTTCATGACGCCATGACGCCCTGCCAAAATAAAAGTCAGCATGCAAAAATCTGAAATTCAGAAGCTGACCCAGAATTTATTATTTTTTGTATTATTCTTTAACTTAGGCTCAGTTTAAAGCTCGTGTATTACCAACTAGCACATTCATGGTGCAGTGTGGATTTTCCAACTTTAAAGCAACACAGCTAGTATAAATTAGAAAATGATAATTTGCACAGACACACATTTTGCATTAAATCCAAGACCTCACACTACAAATAGGGAAGAAAATCCAAAACATAAAGCCTTATGAAACATTATACAACCTCTAAAATGACTAATACTGAAGCATTTCAGAGCAGGCTAATATGAAGACACAGCTGAACCCACAAGTTTACAGACATCTTGCAGAACTTCAGCTCGCTGTCTTTATCAAGCGTCGCCACAGCAGAATGATCCGCCAACTACTCTTGCCTGTTTTATCAGTGTTGTGATGTTTTTGACCTCTTGCCAAATTATTATCCCCTTGCTGAAGTCTCAACCTGATTGTCTTATTCCAAACCCTAAACATACCAGAACAGGAGGGTTATTAATCTGGCAGACGTCAGAATTTGACAGGTGGATGCCCTTATCTAGAATGAGAGGAATCACACACAATGCGTGTTGTTTGTTGTTAATAGTGACACGAGTAAGATATTTCACACACATCTACATTTAGTCCACAGGAGAAAATTAGAGTAGCAGACCTTTTATTAATGTCCCCATTCATAAGTATACACACCTGATCCTTAAAGGGATAGTTCACCTAAAATATATAAGTTTTGACATTAATTACTCACCCTCATCACGTTCCAAACCTGTAAGAGATTAAGGTATTGATGAAATCTGAACAAGCCCGAATACATAATGAATATATGAGTATCACCTCGGTTAATGCAATGCAGATTGTGTCAGAGCAGCTTTCCAAGAATGAACAGGCGAATAATAAAAGTCAGAAATAAAAACTGTTGAGCGCTTTATGAGTGACAAATACCTCAGATGTACAGGGGTTGGACAATGAAACTGAAACACTGGCTAATTTAGTGTTGGACATTTCATGGTTAAATGTAACCAGCCTTGTGGACAATCTTCACTGATCTTCATTCCACCAGTAAGAGCAATGTCAGAGTGTGATGGTTTAATTAGCAGGCGAATAGCACAGTTTAGCTTAAAATATTGCAATGCACACAGCATTATGTCATCTGGTAATATATCAGCGTTTAAAAGAGGACACATTGTTATTGTGCATCCAGGGCCGGAGCAAGCTGAACTGGCGCTCTAGGCAGAGGACGATCAAGCCGTCCTCAACCCCAATGTGAAAACGAAAATGACCGGTTATGAAAATGAAGTGAGGTGTCGTGGACCTCTATTCTGCAGCCCTATGCGCGGATATAACTGTGGACGCGCGGGTGCTGAGGGAGGGAGTTGTCGCGGACGCTGCCCTCTCTATTCTGCCGCCCTATGCCTAACTATATAGCCTAACTGAGGATGCTCGGGTGTAACAGACCTCTATTCTGCCACCCTATGCGCGGATTTAACTGAGGACACGCGGGTGCTGATAGAGGTGTCGCTGACGCCGCCCTCTCTATTCTGTCGCCTATGTGCGAATATATCTGAGGACGCGAGTGGTCAGGAAGGTGTCGTGGACATAACTGAGGACGCGGGGGGTAAGGAAGGTGCCACGGTATTCAACTGAATGTCAGTAAACCACCAAGTAGAAGAACCACATCCAATAGGAAGAACTGTGGATGCAAGAGGAAACTGTCTGAAAGGGATATACGGATGCTAACTTGGATCATACCAAAAAAAAAAAAAAGCATAAAACCAATCCAGTTTCAACTAAAACTGTTCATCAGGAGCTCCACAGGGTCCATATACATGGCCGGGCTGCTATAGTGTAACCTTTGGTCAATCATGCTAAAGCAAAATGTCAGTTTCAATGGTGTCAGCAGCTAAAATCTTGGGCTGTGGACAATGTGAAGCATGTATTGTTCTCTGATGAGTCCACCTTCGTTACGGTTACGGTGTGGAGAAGCCCCAAGGAAGCGTCCCACCCAGAGTGAAGCATGTGGGTGGATCAGTGATGGTTTGGGCTGTAATATCATGGCATTCCCTAGGCCCAATAATTGTGCTAAATAGGAAACCATTCTGGAGCACCATGTGCACCCAATGGGTCAAACATTGTATCCTGAGAGTAGTACTGTTTCTCAGGATGATAATTCACCAATACAAACAGCTAGAATGATGACAGAGTGGTTTGATGGACATGAAAGTGAAGTTGAACATCTCCCATGGTCACCAGATCCAAATATTATTGAGCCACTTTGGGGTTTTTTGGAGAAGCGAATCAGGAAACCTATCCTTCCACCAGCATCACGTAATGACCTGGCCACTATTCTGCAAGAAGAATAGCTCAAAATCTCTCTGGGAATGACGTGTCATTTTCAACACATTTTCAAGACAAATTAAGGCTGTATCGGCCACAAAACGAGGCCCTGCACAAGGGATGTCAAACTTAATTCCTGGAGGGCTGCAGCCCAGCAAAGTTTAGTTCCAACCCTGCTCCAACACACTTGCCTGTAGGTTTCAAACAAGCCTGAAGGACTCAACTAGTTTTATCTTGTGTGTTTAATTATGGTTGAAACTAAACTGTGCAGAGCTGTGACCCTCCAGGAATTGAGTTTGACATCCTTGCCCTACACCCTGGGGTTGGCCAACCCTGTTCCTGGAGAGCCACCTTCCTCCAGATTTCAGTTGCAACCCATATCAAACACACCTGCCTGTAATTATCAAGTGGTGTTCAGGTCCTAATTAATTGGTTCAGGTGTGTTTGATCAGGGTAGGAGCTGAACTCTGCAGGAAGGTGGCTCTCCAGTAACAGGGTTGGCCACCCCTGCCCTACACCATACTAATGAATTATTGCGGTCTAAAACCAGGCGTTTCAGTATCATTGTCAGACCCTTGTATACCTCCAAAGTATACATCATAGCACAGTGCTCATGAAAACCCTGTACTGACAAGAAGACATGGTTATAAGGATTAGAGTAGTACTATAAGCAGGGCTTAATTTGTGCTGGAAAACGCTGGCACCTCTGAAATCTGATCCGGCACCTGATTTTACAGATCCCCCTTTTCAACCACCCTCCTCCCTTGTCCACTGTTCACCTTCTTTCGCAACTCCCCAACCCTCTTCACTTTCATCCACGACAACCCCCGCTCTTCACTTTCATCCTTCGTCTGCGACACCCTTCCACCATTCAATGCGACCACCAACAACCATTGGCCTTCCACCAGTGATGTTCACAGCGCTTCTCTGTGTGAGTCTTGTGATTTATCTTTATTCGTGTGAGGCTTCTCTGCAGTGTGAGTTATCATGTGTCTTTTAAGTTGTCCGTTTTCAGTGAAACGCTTCCCACACTGGCACGTATAAGGCTTCTCTCCAGTGTGAACTCTCATGTGCAGTTTAAGCTTTGGTCTTTGGTGGAAACTCTTTCCACACTGTTGGCAGACAAAAGGCTTTAGTCCAGTGTGAATGCTCATATGGCAATCGAGATTTGCTTTTTGACTGAAACCTTTTCCACACTGTTGGCACTGGTAAGGCTTCTCTCCGGTATGAACCCTCATGTGGACTTTAAAGTTCTGTTTATCTATAAAACTCTTTCCACACTGAGGACAGGAAAAAGGCTTCTCCCCAGTGTGAATTCTCACATGGCCGTCAAGGTTTTTCTGTAGGCTGAAACTCTTTCCGCAGTGTTGGCATTTGAAAGGCTTCTCTCCGGTGTGGACTCTCATGTGGAGCTGAAGGTTGTGTTTATGAACGAAGCTCTTTCCACATTCTTGGCAGGTAAACGGCTTTACTCCAGAGTGAATTCTCATGTGCCCTTCAAGATTAGTTTGTTGGCTGAAACTCTTTCCACAATGTTGGCAGTGGTACGGTTTCTCTCCGGTGTGAACTCTCATGTGGACCTTAAGGTTTTGCTTATGAATGAAACTCTTTCCACACTGTTGGCATTGGTTAGGTTTGTCTCCAGTGTGGATTCTCATGTGGACCTTAAGGTTTTGTTTATAATTGAAACTCTTTCCACACTGATGACAGGCTAAAGGCTTCTCTCCGGTGTGGATTCCAACATTGCCCTCAAAGTGTTTTTGTTGACTGAAGCTCTTTCCACTGTGTTGGCAGTTGTAAGGCTTCTCTCCAGTGTGTATGCTCATGTGGGATTCAAGATTTTGTTTTTGACTGAAACTCTTTCCACAATCCCGACAGGAGAAAAGATGATTGGATGTGGTTTTCTGAGTCTTCATCATCTTTGTATTTTCTTCAACAAAATCATGGTGTTTCTCATATTGATCTTTCGTTTGCTTCAGTTCATCACTCTCCTCTTTCAGCACCAACGCATCTAAAGCGGAGAAAGGACAAGTTTAAAGGCCCACAACAGTAGACATGAAGACCAGCACAAATGCATTGATCACCAAAACCAGTAAACAAGCTAGATCTTATAAACACCAAGTAACTAAAATACCCTCGCCTAGCAAAATATTGTACTTGTTGTCTTCCTAGACAAACACACAAGCTGTCAGCAAAACCACTTGCTCTGAATGCCTGGTTTACTAGGTTTATTATAGACTAGGGGTGCCCAACCCTGTTCCTGGACATCTACCGTTCAGCTTAGACCCTGATTAAACAACTAAACCATCTAAGTAGGACCTGAAGAAGCACTTGCTAATTAAAGATGTGTGTTTGATCAAGCAGAACTCTGCAAGTCGGTAGGTATGTAGGTAGATTTACAGGAACAGAGTTGGGCACCCCTGTTACAGACCAATCACAAATGCATATACAGTCAATCCTGAAATTAGTCATGCCCCTGGCAAATTCTGATTTAAAGTTATTTTTATTCAGACAGCAGGTTTGTTTTAACAGGAATTTCACAGGAACAAAAATGTTGCATGTCTAAAATGATTCATACCCTTTGCAAACCAGCACACTCCATGGCAAAATCTTAAGTTCTGCACCATTCCCAACAGTCTAAGCGGTTTTAAATGATCCTACTTGCCCTGATTCGTTGAGAACAGCTGCTTTAATCAGCTCAAAAGGTGAAAAACAGAAGCTCTCTGCTGTTGGTTTGTGGACAGTCATGGCTTATGTCGAGGTCACATGAGTTTAAGCATGCAAAATTCTGTCATACGGCGCTGCCAAAATCTTTGATTAGTCTCACAAATTCACGTGATGGGTGTTCACCAAGCTTGAACTTTGCATTGCAGCGAACTGTGAAACTTGTCGCACGAGCTTGCGTTTCTGGTTTGCCGCATTTGCATGCGTATGAATAGAAGTCTATGGGGCAAAAAGTGCAGCTTTAGACAAAAGGAGCTCAACAAGATGCTCTGCACTGAAAAATCCCAGCAGACATGGTCGCCAGTGCTGGCCAGGAGGATAATAAGAGAGGTAAAGAGGAATCCAAGGATCACCACCAAGGCCATCCTGATTACTCTCAAGGCAGACAGTCCAACATACACTGCATACTGATGGGGTCCCCAGACACAGACTCAAGAGGGTACCACATCTCCAGAGAAGGCACACAAAAGGAAAACAAAGGCCTTTGCAAATGCTTATTGAGACACAGAAGACTTCTGGTCTTCTGTTGTGTGGTCTGATGACGCTAAATGAATTGAATTATTTAGCCAAAATGATGTAGCATTGTAGACCTTCATTTGGAATACAAAGGAGAAGCTGTCAACCTTAACAACACCATCCCCACTCCTGGGGATTTGAGTCCTGACTTAAATCCAATTGACAATCTGTAGATGGAGCTAAGGATCAGGGTGATGGCAAGGAGACCCTTTAACTTGGAGCTTATAGCTATAGATCACGGGTCACCAATCTCGTTCCTGGAGGTCCGGTGGCCTGCAGGGTTTAAATATAACTTGCCTCAATATCAGGGCGGGCGCGTCCATAGAGGCGACCTAGGCGGCCGCCTAGGGCGGCAGAATAGAGAGGGTGGATTCCGCGACACCTCCCTCACCCGCATCCTAAGGTATGTCCGCGACACCTCCCTCACCACCTGCGTCCTAAGTTATGTCCACGACACCTCCCTCACCACCTGCGTCCTAAGTTATGTCCACGACACCTCCCTCACCATCTGCGTCCTAAGTTATGTCCGCGACACCTCCCTCACCATCTGCGTCCTAAATTATGTCCGCGACACCTCCCTCACCATCTGCGTCCTAAGTTATGTCCGCGACACCTCCCTCACCATCTGCGTGCTAAGTTATGTCCACGACACCTCCCTCACCATCTGCGTCCTAAGTTATGTCCGCGACACCTCCCTCACCATCTGCGTCCTAAGTTATGTCCGCGACACCTCCCTCACCATCTGCGTCCTAAGTTATGTCCGCGACACCTCCCTCACCATCTGCGTCCTAAGTTATGTCCGCGACACCTCCCTCACCATCTGCGTCCTAAGTTATGTCCGCGACACCTCCCTCACCATCTGCGTCCTAAGTTATGTCCGCGACACCTCCCTCACCATCTGCGTCCTAAGTTATGTCCGCGATACCTCCCTCACCATCTGCGTCCTAAGTTATGTCCGCGACACCTCCCTCACCATCCGCGTCCTAAGTTATGTCCAGAATTTGCCTGGGGTATGAATAATGTTGTGCTTGACTGTGTATATACAGGCATTGGACAATAAAACTGAAACACTGGCCTATTTAGTGTTGGAGATTTCATGAATAAATTTGACCAGCCTGGTGGTCAATCTTCACTGATTGCACATTCAAATAAGAGCAGAGTGTGAAGGTTTAATTAGCAGAGTAATAGCACAGATCTCCTGTCTCCACCAAAACTGTTGGTCTGAAGCTCCACAGAGCCAGTCACTCACGCCAATGCCAAAAGTCTGTTTCAATAATGCCAGCAGCGAAAATCTTGGGCTGTGGACAATGTGAAGCATGTATTTTTCTCTGATGAGTCCACCTTCACTGCCAATCCCACACCTAGGAGAGTTACGGTATGGAGAAGCCCCAAAGAAGCGCACCACCCAGACTCTTGCACGTCCAGAGTGAAGCATGTGGGTGGATCAGTGATGGTTTGGGCTGCAATATCGTGGCATTCCCTAGGCCCAATACTTGTGCTAAATGGGTGCATCACTGCCAAGGACTACCCAACCATTCTGGAGGACCATGTGCACCCAATGGGTCAAACATTGTATCCTGAAGGTGGTACTGTGTATCAGGAAGATAATGACAGAATGGTTTGATGAACATGAAAGAGAATTTGAACATCTCCCATGGCCTGCACAGTCACCAGACTAAACATTATTGAGGACTTTGAGGTGTTTTGGAGGAGCGAGTGAGGAAATGTTTTTCTCCACCAAAATCCCGTAGTGACCTGGTCACTATTCTGCAAGAAGAATCCCTCTGGCCACTGTGCAGGACTGAATGCTGTATTGGCTGCAAAATAAGGGGTGGCCAACCCTGTTCCTGGAGATCTACCTTCCTGCAGATTTCAGTGGCAACCCATATCAAACACAACTGCCTGTAATTATCACATGCTGTTCAGGTCCTAATTAATTGGTTCAGGTGTGTTTGATCAAGATAGGAGCTGAACTCTGCAGGAAGGTAGATCTCCAGGAACAGGGTTGGGCATCCCCTGTCCTACACCCTACTAATGAGTTATTGTGTTCTAAAATCAAACTTTTCTGTTTCATTGTCCAACCCATGTATGTACAGTGGTTTGAAAAAGGTTTTTTACCCTTACTTATTTTTTTTCTTTGCTCTAATTTGAAAAACTCCTGTTGATTCCTCCAGCAACTTTATCTTCCGAACATAGTGCAATGAATATTATAAAGTTGGGAAGAGGTAAAACTCTTTTTTAGTCTTGATCATCAGTTGGCACCATTAACTCTTTAGATAGGCCTGTACAAAAAAAAAAGTTTCTGACTTTTGTATGCGGTTGCATAGAGTAAGACAACAAATTATAGTGTGTGTGTGTGTGTGTGTGTGAGTGTACTTACTTAATATGTTGT
Source organism: Danio rerio (assembly GCF_052040795.2). Lineage (NCBI taxonomy): Eukaryota > Metazoa > Chordata > Actinopteri > Cypriniformes > Danionidae > Danio > Danio rerio. The sequence goes on along the minus strand of NC_141024.2, from coordinate 75,975,116 downwards.
TGAGTGCTGGTGTGCTTATTTTTTACTTTCGCAAAGTTATTAGTGATGGGTCGTTCATGAACGATTCGTTCATTTTGAACGAATCTTCAATATGACTCGGGAACTACGAGTCCTCTCAGGGAGTGATTCGTTCATCCTCGTGTGCGCACATTTGTGCAGGTGGTATCGTTCATTTTAAATATTTTGAGTCATTCATTGTGGAAAGGCAGAAGCCAATCATAAGCGTTTAGAGCCGGAAAAAGAATTGATCCGTTCATCAAGTCCTCTATCGGGTTTGAGTCATTCGTTCGTCACGGGCCAATCATGTGCGTTTAAAGCCGGTAAAAGAATTGAACCGTTCAGCTCTCGACTCCTCGGGATTGAGTCATTCTGTCACGTGATGAACGAAGGACTCAAGAGCCAGAAGACTCAAAAGGTGAACTACTTATCATGGCTCCTGTCAGCTCAGACTGTGTACATTTGTTAAGATTATATGTGACTGTCAGTGTAACCTGACCGAACCCCTGACATTTGAAGACATGAAGAGGTGAGCCGAGCAAAGAGACAACAATACCTTCATAGACAAAAGAGCAGGTCAACATTGAGTTTGTACTTTCTTATAGTATTCCATTTATGACTTATTTGTCGCGTGATCAACCTTTTGGGCTAGTTGTAGATGTGTTTGGAAGCAATTCGTAACATTTTTATAACATTTTGGCAAATTGAACCAAATGAACGAAATAACTCAAAAAAAGACTCGTTCATCTCGATGAACGAGACTCAAAGATCCGAGTCAGTGAAATGATCTGAACTTCCCATCACTAAAAAATATCAAGGTAAGAGTTCAAAGATCTAAGATAAACACACAATATAGTCAATATAACTATATCATATTGAGCCAGAAACTAAACTTTTTGCATTGTAACTGATGATCAACAGTACAAATGACAAATTGTTCAAGATGTGCATGATTATATGCCGTCATGGCCTTCCAATCAATAAATGTGATTATAAATGGAAGTCAATGGGGCAAAAACAGCCACCAACATAACCAAAGGGTAGTAATTTTGCCCATTTTTGAGTGCATTGTTGAGTTAAAGACATTTTCCCAAAATATTTGTCAGCAAAAATCATTCCATTTGCTGAACAAATGAGAAGGTTGTGGTCAAATTAAGACTCAAAATCAGCCCAGAGTGGATGAAAACGACCCAACAGCACACAAGGGGTGAAATTAAAATGTTAAATTCATGAGTTAACAGCACAGCGCTAGTTGAAATGTCATTTTGAAAAATAAAGTGTTACTAGCCTCGTTCGCACAAAAACAGGCCCTTTTTGAAAATACCGGTAAATTCGTTCAGGCAATTTTCTAGAAAGAGCAGTTGTAGCATTAGCTGTAATTTGCTGTATCTTTGAGAATGAAAGCCAACCTGTTATCTGCTCAGCATCTTCATGTTTGACTGTGAATGTGTCTTCAATCTTCAGGTCTTCACTCTCCTCTTTAATAAAGGCCATCTTTATAATAGTGGAGCTCAGTCGCTTCAGCAGGAGTTTCTCTGTCTGTTTAAGAGGAGAAGAATCAACACAAACAAGAAGAACTCAACACTACACCTCTGACTGTGTCTCAATCACTTCTCTAGCTTACTGGAAGAGAATTAGTCATAGTTAATCATCAGACAAATAAAACATAAGCTATAAGAACACAAATTATACATGACGTTTAGCACTGATGCTTCAGGAATAGTCAATTGATTTGTATAATATGTGTATAAGTATTTAATATACAAAGTTTTGTAAAAGATACCTCACGCTTGTGTTTGTTGTACATTTACCGCCATTGACCAGCAGGTGACATCAGAACACGGCGATTCAGTGAATCATTTATCAAAGCATTTGATTCAACTGACTCGTAGTTTCTAAATGCTCCTGTTCATCTGCTTACTGTGATAATTCTCGTTTGATGAACTGATAAAGCGACATGAGTCGCGGCTTTTCACATGTTTAAAATCAATAATATTAAAAAATGCTTAACAGTGTTTGACTCCATAACAAAAATCATTTTGTAAACGCAACCTTTCTTCTGCTGAATCTCGGACGAAGCAGCGCAGAGCCACGGACTCATGACGTCACGCCGTCTTACCAAAATAAAAGTCTTATTTACACTCCATAGATACATACATCATGATATAAATATGATACAAATATCTGTTTACACTCGAACAAATCTAAAAAATCAGAATCTAATTTAGAAATGATATCATGTTTGACTCATTCAACTTTAAAAACTCATGTAGTATCAATTAGCACAGCCCTTCTTACCTCTTTGTGATTTTTCAACACAGGCGGATGTTTGTTGTGCCAAACTCTCTTAATATATTAAATTTTGTACAGAAGTCATGCTCACTGCTGGTATCTCTCTCCAGTTGCATGTAGCCTACAAGGCTATTACTGTGACTGGTAACTTTTATATGTAGTTTGACCTAATATAAGTTCAATTGGCTCACAGGGTTTATTTGATTCAACTTGAAAATTTAAGGCGACCAGGATTTATTTATTTATTTTTTTACAGTGCAGTAGATGGCAAATATGAACACATATTATAAGTTAATATAAGTAGGAATGTTACATGTAAAACTAGAACATAGACATTAGTTAAAATGGACAAAAATACAAAATTAGGTGGAAAATAAAACCAGGTGAATATTTTAAGCAGTTCATTCATTAATTTTGCTTCAGTTTAGTCCCTTTATTCATCAGGGGCCAATTAATAACTTAATAAATAAAAAAAATATTAACATGAAAAGACATGAAAACATTACCAATAGTAGAGTATAAAGTCAGGAAGCACCAATCTCCCAAGATCCTTTGGCTTTCTTAATTCTAGAAATGCCTGTATTCCATATTAAAGAAAAGTGTTTGTCCGACTCCTTATTCAGAGATGGCAAAAGTTACACACATCCTTTACTCGAGTAGAAGTACAGATTCTCATGTTTAAAACCACTCTGAAGTGCTGACTCCAGTTTTGTACTCAAGTAAAAGTACAGAAGTACAGCCTAAAATAAGTACTTAAGTAACAAGTATTCATTGCTATCCCTGTTTTAGTTTCACGGTCATAACTGCACATCATGTATACGTCGATTGTTTTTTTGTTTTTTTTAACAAATTTTGTTGCCATCTTTTAGCAGCAAAGTAGCCATTTTCTAGTAGTAGTATATTCCAAAACACATTTCTCCTGCCTATATACTGTATTTACAACTAATAAATGTCTTAAATTTAACACTTCATTTCGTCCAAAACTGATTTTAGCTTATTTTCTTTTGATAAAATAAAAAACTGAATGTTTTTGACTACATATTATTGTTTGCATTATGCTATCGACCAAAATGCATCTTATTACCCGATTTAAACATGACATCAGTCATGTTTACATCGCGGACTACCCGTCTTTCCCATGGTAAGCTTAAAAAAATAAGCCTACGGTGTGCGATTAGAGGTCCAAATAGGGTAGTGACAAGAAATATTGTAGATCGTGCCACTAAACACATGGAAACGAAAGTAATGAGCCTGATTTAAAAATGTAATAAGTGGAAAATACAAATATTTGTGTAAAAATGTAAGAGTCAAAGTGAAAAGTTGACTTAAAAACAAAGTACTGATAGCAGAAAAATCTACTTAAGTGCAGTGACGAAGTATTTGTACATCCCATCTTTGTCCTCAATAAAAGATTTGCGGATAAACACAAACAAAACCCCTGAAAAATAGACCATGAAGTCTACATCTGTGCACAGGGCATGTTGAAGACTGGTGAAAGGATTTGTGCGTCTATCTTCGATTTCACGACGTTCCTTAAACAGCGATAGCAGTAATATAATCAGAATCCAGTACATTAAACAAACATAAGCCTTCATTGAGCTGTTCAAGCATTAAACAAAACAGAAAAACATTTAAATGCAAGCATCGTGAGGAGCGCAGCTCTGAAAACCCACAGAAAACACTGTGGTAAAGCAAATGTTCTTATTGTAAAGAACTGAGGTAGCGCAATGTGATTTAATGCAGCGAAGCTTGTCTGGTGCGAGATTCGTGTTATATTGTGTTACAATCCGGCAGATTAGATCACTGATTTTGAGAAAGATCTTAAACGTGACATCCTGCATTGATTCAATACACTAAATTCGTATTCGTAATACGTCCTCAGACATCTACAGTAGGTTTATGGCTTAAGCAAGTTAAAAATAGTTTAATATGCTCATTTATCATTCCAAGAAACACCCCTACGATTAAAAAGTCCGTAATTGACCATATTTGGATCGATTGTAAATACTAATGAATGATAAATACAATTAAACATACCTTATCCCTCTTTAAAGAGGATCTGAATACATGTAAAATCTGTATATCCTGCATTTTGTGTCCTGACGCGAGTTTGAACACGTCTTAGTCGTTGTTTAGAAGCAATCTGTATCTCCTGTTTACAAAATTAAAGTCCCACACACACATGGCAAGTTAAATATAGTTTCAGTCTCTGTTCTCCTGATGACATGGCTGCTTGTCAAGTCTGGATAAACAACATAAAGTACACGCCAATGATGAGGGAAGGGTGTGCGAGTCACGCAACAGTCTGCTTCGTGTTCTGATTGACCTGTTGTCTACCACGTTTTTACACCGGAATTTACATGAGAACAAGGAAGCAATGGTGTCACACGGTATGGACATTTCCATATACTGATCTCTTAATATTGGACTGTAAACAAAGACATCTTCAAATGCTGCAAGTTTAAATTAAAAGTCCTTCATATTTGTTCTGCATGGAAGTTAAATAGGTAACAACTATGAGTTTAAATCTGGTTTGGTTTTAATCCAAAGAATTCGTTTTTAACGCTAAATTAAAGGCTTGTTTTAAAATCTGCAGTAGATTGTTTGGCGATGTGCTGATGATTAAGAAATGATTTGATGCTTAAGTTCAACGTAGATAAAAGCGTTTAATTTTGAAAGTCTATTCCGCATGCGCATGTTCTTTGTAGGCAAATAATTAAGAAAGTAAGCCATTTTTCAAGCCACAATTCAAGTGCTTACATGCAGTTTTTTTGCTGTTGGATTGAATTACAGACAGATTAAACCATCCTGTCCAATCCAAATGAACTCAATCACATGTTTATGTAACTCCGCCAGTCCTACACCACCCAACCCGCTCCGGGCTGGGATCGAACCGGCGACCTTCCGCATGGAAATCGGTTGCTCTACGAAGGAGGCTAAAGACCATGGCCTCTAGCGTCCATCGCTAGAGCACCTTTAGAGGTCAGAGGAGTGAGGATTACCTGCACAGCACTTACTAGATGGCCTCCGTTACACTCACCCCCTAAACCTCACTCCCATCCGGGTCACGGCACCAATGTAACCCAGTGAGTCCTACACCACCCAACCCGCTCCGGGCTGGGATAGAACTGGCGACCTTCCGCATGGGAGTTGGTTGCTCTACCAAGGAGGCTAAAGACCATGGCCTCTAGAGGAGTGAGGATTACCTGCACAGCACGTACTAGCTGGCCTCCATTACATTTATTTGAACAGTTTTCAATAAGATCGAACGGCCAATCCAATTACAAACAAATTATCTGGGTGTATGGAAATGTTGCCAGTCTGACATCGCAACAACCAAAGTTTTAAATACCCAAAAGCATGCAGTTGGCCTTCCACCAGATTTCCACAGAGCTTCTCTGTGTGAGTCCTATGAGTCATCAATATTCGTGTAAGGCTTCTCTTCAGTGTGAATGGTCATGTGTTTTTAAAGTTGTCCTTTTCGGATGAAACTCTTTCCACACTGGCATATATAAGGCTTATTCCCAGTGTGAACACTCGTGTGGACCCTAAGGTTTTGTTCTTGATTGAAACTCTTTCCGCAGTGTTGACAGACGAAAGGATTTACTCCAGTGTGTATTCCTATGTGGGCTTCAAGGTGGGTTTTTTGGCTGAAACTCCTTCCACACTGTTGGCATTGGTAAGGTTTCTCTCCAGTGTGGATTCTCATGTGGACCTGAAGGTTTTGCTTATGATTGAAACTCTTCCCACACTGCTGACAGACAAAAGGGTTTGCTCCAGTGTGAATTACCAAATGGCTGTCAAGGTTCTTTTGCTGACTGAAACTCTTCCCACACTGTTGGCACTGGTAAGGCTTCTCTCCTGTGTGGACTCTTATGTGGACCTTAAGGTTTTGTTTACGATTGAAACTCTTCCCACACTGTTGACATGTGAAGGGATTTACTCCAGTGTGAACTCCCATGTGGCCTTCCAGTTGTATTTTTTGACTGAAACTCTTTCCACACTGACGGCATTGGTAAGGTTTCTCTCCAGTGTGAATTCTTCGGTGAACTTCCAGGTTTTGCTTATAATTGAAACTCTTTCCACAATCACAACAGGTGAAAATACGCTTAGATTTGGTTTCTTGAGTCATTGTCTTCGTAGATTGTTCAACAGTCACGAAATCATATTGATCTCTCTCTACCATTTCATCACTGTCCTCTTTCACATCTAAAGTGGAGAAAAGAAATGCAAGTTTAGCCCAGTGTGAAAACACAAAACCAGGGATCACCAAACTTGATCCTGGAGGGCTGGTGTCCTGCAGATTTTTGCTCCAACTCTAATCAAACACACCTGAACAAGCTAATCAAGGTCTTACTAGGTACACTTGAAACATCCAGGCAGGTGTGTTGAGGCAAGTTGGAGCAAAACTCTGCAGGGACACCGGCCCTCCAGGACAGAGATTGGTGACCCCTGCACAAAACGAAAGACATGAAAACATTCACAGTTAGTCATTAAGCAGATGCCTTTGTCACCAAACTTGTTCCTGGAGGGCCGGTGTCCTGCAGATTTTAGCTAAAATTCTAATTAAACACAAATGATCAAGCCAATCAAGGTCTTACTAGGTATAGTTGAAACACCCAGGCAGGTGTGTTGAGGAGAGTGGGAGCTAAACTCTCTAAGGCCACTGCCCCCCCCTCCAGGACCGAGACTAGTGACCCCTGGTTTAAAGCAACTTACTGTTGAGGAGGCATTTATTGATTCTACAAGAAGAGGCAGTACACACAACAAGTGCTAAGTATACAACCATTAGGGCTCAGACAATTCAGAGCTAGAGTAATATTGCGTTCACACCAGATGCGGAACGCACGTCAAGCGCGAGTGATTTACATGTTAAGTAAATGAAAACGTGCAAATTGTGAAATTTTCGTGGTGCGGATGGTGCGATACACGCAAATTTAGCGTTTCATACGATTCGCTCGAGTTCAAAAGTCTAAACTTCAGCGGATTTTCGCGCTGCGTTAACCAATCAGGAGCTTGCTCTTGTGGAGGCGTGATTGTGACGTATCACCTGTGGACACCGACAAAAAGTTCATCAAGCTGGGCTGGGCTCAGTCAGAAGCCCCGCTGAAAGTCTCCGTCATCCAGGTTCAGTTTCTAGAGGTGTTTATGAGCTCACAGAGCTGGATGCACCTCTGAAAGAATCTAGTGGACTCAGACACAACCTAAACGTATCAATGCTGTTTTCAGCCTTCATAAAGCACATAAACACTGTTATTTTCTTCATAAAATCCATGTTAGCCATTTAGCTACGAAGCTTGTAACTGAGGTTTTAATTTAACACTGATTCGGGTGTATCTGAATCCCTGCAGACAGTCGGTCAGAACTGTTTACTGTCATCTATTCAAAGAAATTCACTCAGACTCCATTTCTCAGTTGAACATTTACTGATGATAAGTTGTGGTTTTCTGAAACAATACAAAAATAATCTCAGATAAGCAATTATATAATTAACAATTAGAACATCAAATAACAATACTTATAATTATAAAACATGAATACAAATTGCAGTAACCGCCCCATATGAATGGAAACATTTAGAGCAGTTGTTCCCTAACTGTCCGCAAGAGGGCGCCAATAGATCACTAAACGTGGCTGAGGCACATTTTCCAATGAAATAATAATCAACATGTATATGTAGTAAATAACTCGACGAAACGATTACATTTGTACATGTAAAGTGTTAACATTACATGCATTAGGTATACTGCATATGAAAACAAGTTTAATTATCAACTATTATAAGTTACAACTCCAAAATCGGCCATTAGACGCTATTGCGTTATGGCGCTATGGCGCATTTCCCCCGCGATCTAAAATAAGGAGACATTTACATCAACAAAACCAAATACACTTACTTTCTGTGCACGCACAACTATATACATCATCGGTTGTGTTAATCTGCATGCAACGTGAGCAGCTAAGCAGACAACTTTGACTTTGTAGCGATTTCAGTTCGGGCTCTTTGTCTGCTCTGCACACCTGCTTCTCTTCCTTCTCTAAGTCCCGCCCATTAAAGTGACGATGCACTTGCGTATCAGTCAGCAAGAGAATGTTCCAGAAGCCTTTTGAACAAAGCTAGAGTCACCGGGCAGACAGAAGCCCTGCCCATCACGCGAATCCACGTTTGTTCTGAAGTGAATTTGACGCGCGAATGAAGCGAGTGAACTCAAATGTTTACGCGGCTATTTACGCGCGAAATGAGTGATTTATCTGCACGTTCCTTATCTGGTGTGAACACAGCATGAGGAGGGAAAGTGTTTTAAGGTGGTCAGGTTATAGCAATCAATGTTGGAATGGGAAGATCATTCCACCAGTGAGGAACATTGAATGAAAAAGCTTTGGAAAGTGACTTAGGGCCTACTCACACTATGCTATCCGAACTGTGCCTAGGCTCAATTCCCGGATAGTTTGAGAAGCGTAAGTGCTGTGAATCAGGCTCAGACACATGTGACATTTAAAACATTTCTTAGCAGTGGACAATTAGGAGAATGATCATGCTGCCTTAGTTCATTTTATCCCCTCGCTCAGTGGTCCTCAACTGCCGGTTCGTGGATCAATTGGTACCGGGCCGCACAAGAAATCATTAACTATTTCCGTTTTATTTATTATCTGAGTTTGAGAGATCTTTTTAATTTTGAACAGTCTTTTATTTTGAAAAATGACCATATTCTCTTGGTTACATCTCGATCACTCGAGGGCCCAAATTTAACCCGCAAGAAGCAAAGTGAGTAAAAAACAGATGACTTTTGGAAAGTTTCTTTGCTAAGGCCATGTGAAGGACCTGAGTAGCCAAGGTATGGATCCGCATCCCACATGTCAACAAATCACGTGTATCCACCATGGCTGTGGAAGAAGATCAACTAATGGAGATTGCAAATGAGGGCAGCCTTTTAGGGGCTGATCGCATATTGCGTATTTCAAGAGTAAATCAAGTTTGCACAAGTTTGTTGTTTCCTATGGAGGTGCATGCACATGCGCAGTCACTCGCTGGCGCAAATGAACCCCGCGAGCGCGCCGCAAGTCTCGTGACAAGAATTGACTAATCAGCTTCAGCTTGTATGGAATATTCAGATTTCGGTAAAAATAGTTTTCTCAGACAAACACAGAGCACACAAACACTGCAGAGCTTTGTACTTTTCTCCATCAATAAAACTTGTATCAGAGTGACAGCAATGTTTTGTCAGCTTGCCATCCTCTGAGAAAACGTCGATGTTCGCCGAGCAACCTACAAAACACTGATATCCGACATCAATGATTGATCAATGAACATCAATCTTTCACTGGGAGATTTCAGTGGCGGAACAGCACTTCTGTGCATATAACCCATTCAAAACAACACAATCTACATCAGCACCGCGTGACTACAATAGTTTTAAACACATAACACTACCTGTCTAACAGAAATACTTCAGCCATGGTGTCGTCCCTCCTCCAGCGAGTAAAACTCACTCCAATATCAACAACAGGAATCAGTCCAAGGCGCATGAAAGATGTGGAAAATTAAAAAAGCCTTTATTTACATGGCTAAACCTAAAAAACCTACACGTTTCAGCAAGGATCTGCCTTCATCAGGGTAACGGTGATCAAGCGCTTTTAGAGCAGGGATCACCAAACTTGTTCTTGGAGGTGTCCTGCAGATTTCAGCTCCAACCCTGATCAAACACACCTGAACAAGCTAATCAAGGTCTTACTAGGTATACTTGAAACATCCAGGCAGGTGTGTTGAGGCAAGTTGGAGCTAAACCCTGCAGGGCACCGGACCTCCAGGAACGAGATTGGTGACCCCTGCTCTAGAGTCTCTTATCACTTACTATGGTCACATGACTTTAAATATCTCAACAACACTCGAATAATATAACAAACAGGGTCAACTATCATCATTAATTCAGCATAGATAGAGGGGGACATATACATACACAAACATCAAAGTCACGGCAATCCCAGTTCATTAAAAATAGTATTGAACATATTTATAATTCTACAAGAGCAGGAGACAGGATAAAAAGATTAAAACAGAGAGAGACCTTTTGGATCTATACACGCAACCAGATTTCCAGGTTTAAATGGCGAATTAGACTTCTCTTCTTTTTGGCAACAGTTTTTCTATAGTTTACAGATTATCATCATATGTTGTTGAATAGGTTTGTGTTTGTATATGCATTATTATGTGTACATGTTTGTTTATATATATATATATATATATATATATATATATATATATATATATATATATGCATGTGCACATGTATGTATGTGTGTTCGTTTGAAGTATATATGTACGTACATGCCGTGTTTAAGCGTATTATTTATCTGTAGATATTTGCCTATTAGTTCTATATATTTATATATATGCAAGTGTGTTCGTGTATGTATATGTCCCCCTCTGTCTATGCTGAATTAATGATGATAGTTGACCCTGTTTGTTATATTATTCGAGTGATATTGAGATATTTAAATAAGTCATGTTTACTGTTGATCAGCGTTACCCTGATGAAGGCAGATCATTGCTGAAACGTGTAGGTTTTTTAAGGTTTAGCCATGTGAATAAAGGCTTTTTAGATTTTCCACATTTTTCGAACGCCTTGGACTGATTTCTGTTGTTGTTTTGATGAGTCCCAAAGAGCACCGACCAAATATTTGAGCTACCCCTGAGTGCTTTTTAGAGTAACTCCAATATTGACTTCAATAATGACTGAGTTGAGCTGTGAGAATGAAAGCCAACCTGTTATCTGCTCAGCATCTTCATGTTTGACTGTGAATGTGTTTTCAATCTTCAGGTCTTCACTCTCCTCTTTAATAAAGTCCATCTTTATAATAGTGGAGCTCAGTCGCTTCAGCAGGAGTTTCTCTGTCTGTTTAAGAGGAGAAGAATCAACACAAACAAGAAGAAATCAACACTAAACCTCTGTCTGTGTCTCAATCACTTCTCTAGCTCACTAGTTAGTGCACTGGAAGAGAATCACTTAGTCAAATGAGCTTTGCACTTAAATATGATCAGGAAAAACCCGCTGAAAACATCAGAACACAAACTATTTATCATTTATGGCTTGTGAAATACATTTAAAAAGCTTTAAATTACACATGTTTTGTAAAATGTCATGTTTCTTGCTGTTTTTATGAAATACGTACAAAGTATGATTGTTGTTCATTCACACCGATTGACCAGCAGGCGAAGCCAGAACGCGGCGATTCAGTGAATCGTTTATCCAAGCATTTGATTCATTTGACTCGTAGTTTCATTTTCATCTACTTACTCATTTGATGAACTGACTGACGATACAGAAAGCGAAATGACACGCAGACTTCTGCAGATTAACCCTCTACACTGTTAAAAAAGCGTAATACCTATAACATTCCACAATAAAACCATGTTTGATGGAGCAGCGCGATGGCGCGCTCTCATGACGTCATGCCAAAATAAAAGTCTTTTGTTTTGGCCTGGGGCGCAAACATATTATATTCAAAAAACAAATTCAGAAATTGTATGTTGCTCGTATAGTAGAATGCTGTGGAATTGGAAGCTCATCTATCATCAATTAGCTCAGCCATTCTTACTGTGTGATGATGTGTGATTCTCCAACTCAGCAGACTGGAAATTAGGCAACCCATTCTGAAAAAAACGGCTTAAACCAGCATAGGCTTGGCTGGTTTTAGCTTGTCAACTGGGTTGGTTTTAGATGGGGTTTTGGCTACTTCCATGCTGGTTTCCAGCCATTTCCAGCCTGGTCTTAGCTGGTCAGGCTGGGAGATGACCAGCTAAAACCAGCTTGACCAGCCTAGCCAGGCTGAGAGTCCAGCCAAAACCAGTTATGTCCAGCTTAAACCAGGCTAGTCAAGCTGGTTTAGGCTGGTCATTTTTCAGCCTGACCAGCTAAGACCAGGCTGGAAATGGACAAAACCCTATAAAATCAGCCTGGTTGACCAGCTAAAACCAGCCAACCAGCTTAGGCTGGTTTAAGCTGTTTTTTCAGTAGGGAAAAGTGAAAGTTAAAATTCATTCATTTATTTTCTTGTCAGCTTAGTCCCTTTATTAATTTGGGATCGCCACAGTGGAATGAACCGCCAACTTATCCAGCAAGTTTTTACGCAGTGAATGCCCTGCCAGCCGCAACCCATCCCTGGGAAAGGAAGTAAAAATTAGTTAGTTAAATATATGTTGTACATCCATGTTTATCATACTATATACACTAATTATATACACAGAAGGACTAATATTATATTATTTAATATTGAGCCATTTCAAAGCAGGCAAATGTAAAGACACAGTTAAATCCACAAGTTAACAGACGCGTTGCGGAATTCAGCTAGCCGAAATTGTCCGTAGTGTATGTATGTGAATTAGTGTGTATGGGTGTATGAGTGATGGGTTGCAGCTGGAAAAACATATGCTGGAACAGTTGGCGATTCATTCCACTGTGGCGACCCCTGAAGAATAAGCCGAAAAGAAAATGAATGAATGACTGAATGAGTGAGTTCAGGCTGGCTAAAGAGATCTAGAGTGACACAGTATATCATTTCAGCATCGATATCGCAATGTGCAAACTTCCAATAGTCGCATCACATGATAGTGGAGTCGCGGACAACATTGAATAGAGTTGGGGAGTCGCAAAGGAAAGCGAAAGTGAACAGCGGAGTGGGAGAAGGGAGGTTGAGGAGGGGGATCGGAAAAAAAGGGGTGCCAAATCAGATCTCAGAGGTGCCGAATCTGGTGTGTTCCGGCACAAATTAAGCCTTGCGTGCAGGCCTAGCATGAACACACTAAATGGATAACAGCATATCAAAGGAGCACCTCTCCACACCTGCAGGTGGCAGTACAGCATGTGTTGTCAATCCACAAAAGGAAACTAAAACTATACGGTCCATAAACAAAGCAGCATTTGTGTACCAAATATTTGAGAATATTTCAGCTTCTTTGTTGTTCCCTCTTGGTTTGCGTGGTTTCGTTACTTTTCGTTATATTTTCTCCTCCTCCTGTCTTGTCCGCTGTTCACTTTCACTTTCTTCCACGACTCCCCAACCCTCTTCACTTTCGTCCGCGACAACCCCCCGCTCTTCACTTTCTATCCTTCGTTCCCTCTGCCGTTCAATACCCCTCTCCCGCTTTGCACTTTCGTGCGCGACACCTCTCCATCCTCAGGTTTCATGCCGGATCTGTTACCCCGATCTGTTCCGGGACCTCGCAATTCACAACTTAGGCACTGACTAGCAGCAATAATGTTAAAAGGCCAATATGAGTGCAGATGAAATTGAGGATGCCCCATCCTCTTATAAGTCTGACGTCTGGCAACATTTCGGTTTTCCTGTCACTGGAGAGGACGTTAACAAAAAAGCAGAAAAAAACAAACTGTATGTAAACTCTAAAAAAATTATGCCATACGAAATTGCGACTGGAGTACTGGAGCCTAGGTACAACATTACATCACACCCGCGGTTATAGACACACCCCCTAGTTTTTCACGATTCCGCGAACGCAGAGTCCATCGCAAAATCAACAAAAAGTTAAAAAAAAATTCACGATCCTGCGAAATTCTTAATTTAAACGCAAATCGCAAAAATATTCTCGTAAAACATCAAATTTCAAACCATATAATCACAATATATTTATTCAGTTTGCGATTGTTTTACACGACTTCTAGACGTTGCATACGCAGCGCACGTGATGTATTTGAGTGTCTCGAAAAATGACGTTTCACCTGCGCCCTCGCAATCCAAACATCACATGGAATGGGGGGCGGGGGAGTGCTCAGCTTGTTCAAGCCCTAGCGCATGTCCTATGAATGACAGATGCTCCAGGGAGTGAGAAAGTAAGATCGTAGATCTAAATCAGAGTAATACAAACTTCCTCTGGCTTGATCCCTACTGTTTTAGATCTTGTCTTGACAAGAGACCAAAATAAAGAAGCTTGATTTTTATGATTTGTGTCATTGTTCCAGATTGCACACGCAACATAGTAAGCTACCAAATATAGTAAACACATATAATTTTTTACATTTATATATATATATATATATATATATATATATATATATATATATTTATATATATATATATATATATATATATATATATATATATACACGTTTAATCGCAAAATTATCTGCAATTTTCTGGGAATTACCGCCACAAAATCCGTCATTTTCAAACGCAAAAAAAAAAAAAAAAAATCAAGAAAAACTAGGAGGATTCGTCTGGGGCGTTGCTCGCTGTAGAAGTTGGGAAATACTCAACTAATCATGCGCCAATGGATGCGTCAGCCAATCAGATCGCTGTATGCAAATACACAAGCTCAGACAGTAGCCAATTGCTGACTAATTTCATTGGCTGACGCTGCTATGACGATCGCATCAGCCCCAACTTCAGACATGGCCTCTGTCAAGCGTTGACGTTAATCAACGGTCGTTAATCTCGCTGCGCCAGCAGGTTTGAATGTTCCCAGTGTTAGTCGATTGCTTGGCCGAGTGAGAAAAGTCGTAGATTTTATTCATAGCAGTGCCACTGCGTCAGCTGTGCTAACGACAAAGCTTGAGATCACATCTCAAGATGTTACTACACAATGGAACAGCTCAATGGATATGCTGGAACGCTGCCTCGAGCAACAAGCTGCAATACCGGGAACTCTTTTTGCACCTTCACTCCTTTAAGAAGTTTCCTTTAATTTTGTCATTTCAATAATATTTTATAAAACGTTTTTAAATTGTTTTATTTTCCAGAAACAGGCCTATTTAATTAATTGTCTTGAAGAAGGTTCATTTTGAATGGAAGACGTTTCAACAAAAGAAATACATTGAAGATTCGTAACGTTTTTTAAAGAAATATCCTGACACATATCGTAGTGTGAACATTACATCGTGATACACAATGTACCGTGAGTGTTTTGTTACACCCTTACCCCACGCAGAAGTGTAATTCAGCCGCAATGCTGCGTCTCATCGTGTGTTAGCATGTGTTTTTTAAGCTGTCCTTTCTGAGTGAAGCTCTTCCCACACTGGCAGGTGTAAGGCTTCTCTCCGGTGTGAATTCTTACGTGGATTTTGAGGGATGGGTATTGTCTGAAGCTCTTCCCGCACTGCCCGCAGCTGTAAGGCTTCTCTCCAGTGTGAACCCTCATGTGTATTTTAAGATTTTGTTTATGACCGAAACTCTTTCCACACTGATGGCAGATGAAGGGATTTACTACACTGTGAGTTCCCATGTGAGCGTCGAGATTTGTTTTCTGACTGAAACTCTTTCCACACTGCTGGCAAACGTAAGGCTTTTCTCCAGTGTGGACCCGCATGTGGACCTTAAGGTTTTGTTTGTGGAAGAATCTCTTTCCACAATCTTGGCAGGTGTAAGGTCTCTCTCTGGTGTGAACTCTCATGTGGACCTTAAGGTTTGTCTGTTGAGCGAAACTCTTTCCACACTGCTGACAGGTGAAAGGCTTCTCTCCAGTGTGAATCCTTGTGTGGAACTCAAGTTTTTGTTTCTGATTGAAACTCTTCCCGCACTGTTGACAGGTAAAAGGCCTCTCTCCGGTGTGAATCCTTCTGTGGACGTCCAGGTTTGGTTTCTGGCTGAAACTCTTTCCACAATCACAACAGGTGAAAACACTGGTGGATTTGGTTTTTTCGTCTTCCGTCGTTAGATGAGTCTCTTCCATCTTCACAGATTTTCCAACAGTCCTGATCTCATGGTGTTTCTCATAGTGATCTTTCTCTTTCATTTCATTCAGTTCATCACTCTCCTCTTTCAGCACCAACACATCTAAAGGAAATAAAGAGAAATAGAAGTTTAGTCTAGTTGAAAGAAACAAAACAACAGACAAGGCTGGAGCAAGCTGAACTGCCGCTCTAGGCAAAGGACGGTCACGCCGCCCTAAACCCTAAAGCGAAAGTTGGGAGGTATAACTGGTGCTGCAGGTGGTGAGGGTAGTGTCGCGGACGCCGCCCCTCTATTCTGGCGCCCTAGACGCAGATATAACTGAGGGCGCGGGTGGTGAGGGTAGTGTTGCGGACACCGCCCCCTCTATTCTGGCGCCCTAGACGCGGATATAACTGAGGGCGCGGGTGGTGAGGGTAGTGTCGCAGACGCCGCCCTCTCTATTCTGCTGCCCTAGACGCGGATATAACTGAGGGTGCGGGTGGTGAGGGTAGTGTCGCGGACGCCGCCCTCTCTATTCTGGCGCCCTAGATGTGGATATAACAGATGGCTTGGGTAGTGAGGGCGGACCCCGCCCTCTCTATTCTGCCGCCCTAGAAGCAGATATAACTGAGGGCGTGGGTGGTGAGGGTAGTGTTGTGGACGCCGCCTTCTCTATTCTGCCGCCCTAGACGTGGATATAACTGAGGACGCTCCTTTAATGCATTCGCACGTTAAATTATTTTAAATTAGACGCCCCATCCATAACCAACCTTAAATCATACCTGAACTCTGTTTAACATTTCCAAGTAAACTGTTTTGTGACATTCTCATAAAATCTCTCTGGTTTTGAAAATCTTTGTTCGTAATTGTTCTTAGCCCTGTCAATGTTTATCTATTTTGTATTATTATTATAATATTTCCTCTCCTGTTTCTCTTATGTTTATATTCTTTAGCTGTCAATATAATACTTCGCGTCTATGGAAGAAAGAGTCAATAAAGATAGACAATGTGTAACATCATATTCATCAAAAGACGGTTTATGTGCAAGTAACCGCACCGGTCCGAGCAGGGAGCGAGCTGGCATGGGAGACAAGCTCCGATCGAGGATGCTAAAGATTGCAGAACAACGTCTGTCACTGGATCCGAGAACTGAGATTTACGCGATCACCAGCTGGTTTCCGTTACATAAGGGCAAATATAGATGACTAAAACCTCATTTACTCATTTTACTCATACTTTTTATCATTTATAATGTCCAAGGCATTGATATTAAAATTGAATGCTACTTTTTTGCCTTTATTAGCCTTTTTCTCGCCTGTTTACTGGGTTAAAAATCTTACATTCCATCTCCACCTGCTGGTGAAAGCTAGAGCAGCTGGCGATCTTCAGTCTGCAATCTATTGCTTCTCCTGCAGTTCCCGGATGTAATGTTGAATTTTAACAGTCGAATTTGATCCACTGAATTTATGGAAGCGAATATTTGAACTGAAATAAAATGAACTGAAAATGATGTTTTGAATATTATACATCGTATTTTTAAAGGGTATTGAATATTTTGTAAGTGAAATCTGGAAATTGAATATGAATTATTGAATTTTTAAGTATGAAAACGTGTTTGAAATATTTTATGTTGAAATATTCACAGCTTAAATAAACAGATTTGTTAAATTTCAGGACCTAAAAATACAAACCCTGGAATTCAAGTCATTAAAATGCAAGAACTTGTTAATACGGTGTATTATTTTTTTCAGTTTGTGATATTCAACAAGCTTTTTAATTCAAGACTTTAGGCATTGATTTTGTTCCATACAGTATCTTACTAAATAAATTAAGAGAGTTCAAAATGTCAGCAGAAACCTTACAGTTGGGTCTTATTTGGGTGGGACATAGCGATGTGTAAGGGTCATTGGGGTGAAGTTATCTGTGCATTCTAACAATATGGGAGTACCTCAAGGGTCTGTTCTTGGCCCGCTGTTGCATACAATGTACACACAAGATCTTCCAGATTGCTGCCCAGGGGTTAACTGCCAGTTATATGTGTCAGCTAAAACACCGTGGCGGGCAGGTGAGCAACTGACCCAGGCTTTACAACACATTTCAAGATGTCTTGAACTGTCTCATTTAACATTGAATGTCAAGAAAACAGTTTCTAAGTGCTTTTCTATAGGAAATAGGCCTGTGCGGGATACATTTGAGGTGCTGATAAAAAATAAAGTTATTAAAGAAGTGAATGAATTTTGGCATAACTCTAGACATTCCTTTACAATGTGATAGTCATGTTAAAAATATGAGTAAGAAAGCCAAGTCTAAACTGTTTCCGTTTAATTAGAAGGTTTTTAACACATCACACTGCAAAATTACACATGGACACACACTGATATTCTCTCACTTGACGTATTGCATTACATCATGGTCACAAGCCTCTTTAACTACACTGAAGCCTGTTGACTCGATATATAAACAAGCAGCTAAAATTATGGACTTAAAGCCTATGCGCTGGCGTCACTGTGAAGTTTTATTAAATGTAATTATTTTAAATTGGTTTTGAAATGTTTAAATAATCATGTTCCAGTCCTGTTTCTGATCTAATCAAACCTCTCACGGAGTTACACGGGCAACTGCTAATGGAGACTGTCTAGTGCCAAAATGTAACAGCTCATTTGGTCAATCTGTCTTCTCTGGAAAGGGAGCCAAACTGTGGAATGATAAATAAAAATAGTCTACAAATAGTCTACTGTTAGTTGGTTGGATCATGTCGCCTTCAGTAGTTTTATGTAAAGAGTTGTAATTGTATGTATTTATTATATTTCCATTTTGCCAATTTTTTAAGCCTCCTGTGCACAGGTGTTGAGAATTAGCACGTTTGCTAAAACACTTAAACAAATGCATTTGGTTGTCCAGTGTAATTGTGATGTCCATGTCAAATAAATAAATGATATTTATGTTCATCTCCCTGACACTGTTTCTTTAAGACCTTAGTGTAGAGGTCAGTGATGTGCTTTGGTTAAGTCACATGTCAGGATATACTACAACTGTTACTTATTTGTTTTAATATTTACTGGAGGAAATTTTGATATTTACTGTATGTTTCTCTACATGATAATACAATATTAGGTTTGTTTTTAATAATATTCAGCAAAAAAGAATGGAATAAATGAGAGCTGCTGGAGTATGGGTTGTTGGAAAGTGTGTATAAGGTGTCAAGTTCTGTGTTGAAGCTTATAATAATGCATAATCAAAACAAACAGCACAATTATTAATCATAAGGAGATATCTAAATGTGAAATTTCTAAGTTTAATCCATTGTTGGACGTTGTTGCCATTTGGCAACATATCATAAAGTACCTTAAAACAATTATTTTTCCTAATATTTTTACAGCACGTCAAGTTCAGCCATTTTCAGAAAGATCTGAATGAGGATCAACTGACTGAGCTGATCTGTGAGAATGAAAGCCAACCTGTTAGCTGCTCAGCATCTTCATGTTTGACTGTGAATGTGTCTTCAATCTTCAGGTCTTCACTCTCCTCTTTAATAAAGGCCATCTTTATAATAGTGGAGCTCAGTCGCTTCAGCAGGAGTTTCTCTGTCTGTTTAAGAGGAGAAGAATCAACACAAACAACAAGAAATCAACACTAAACCTCTGTCTGTGTCTCAATCACTTCTCTAGCTCACTAGTCAGTGTGCACTGGAGGAGAATCACTTAGTCACTGTTAATGAAGCATTTATGAAGTTTAGCATTTATTCTTTGCGAATAGCATTAACAGATGTGTACAGTATGTTTTAAACGCGTTAAATTACACTGTAAGACATGCCATGTTTGTTTTGGTTGTTAATTTACACTAACTGACCAGCAGGTATGGTCAGCGCGCCGAGAGTCAGTGAATCGTTTACCGAAGCATTTGATTCAATTGACTCGTTGATTCTGAATGCCCCTTTTCATCTACTTACTGAACTGATCGACGACACAGGAAGCGGAACGACACGCAGATTTCCGTAAATGAATCTTCGATTATGTTAATTAAAGCTTAAGAATGTTACGTTTAATTTGAAAACAATTTACACTAAAAATAGACCCTTAAAATGCCAACCTTTCTTCAGCCAAAGCACAGCCAAAGCAGCGCAGCGGCGCTGGCTAATGACGTCATGCTCTCTGACCAAATAAAAGTCTTATCCTTTACGAAATAAAATAAACAATAAATAATTAATAAAATAATAATACAAAAACTATATAATTGTATCCTTTAAAATTAACAATGCAGTAACATATAAAACGAATGTACGATCAATTAGCACAGCCTGAAATTAATTCCGTGTTTTACTATTGTGATCATTCATTTTCTTTTCGGCTTAGTCTCTTTATTAATCCTGGGTCGCCCACCAATTTATCCAGCATATGTTTTACGCAGCGGATGCCCTTCCAGCTGCAACACATCTCTGTGAAATTAGTGTGATTATAAGCAACTCAATCAAGTTTATAAGTCAATATATTAACATATGCTATATAAACATTAAATAACAGTGGCTGAAAAAATATGTGAGAAAGTTTACAGAGAACAATATATAGTGAAAATAAATATTAAGAATAATAAAAACAAACTCTTATTAGTGCAAGTAGAGAGTATTAAGAAACAAGTGAACATTTTGTGTAACTGATTCATGATTTTTAATGATTCTCTGTTGAAGATCTAGCTCAGGGGTGCTCAACCCTGTTCCTGGAGATCCACCTTCCTGCAGATTTCAGTTGCAACCCATATCAAACACACCTGCCTGTAATTATCAAGCCTTAAAACCGTTATATATCGAAAACACACATTATTTTTAAACAACTACGAGCACACATTTAACACATATGTGATAACTATTTTACTAATGATGCAGCATGATGAGATTGCTGAGTTTGCAGTAACTGAAATGCCAACACAACAGGACTGGTCTGCAGAAGGGATTTTCTAGCACATGCGTATCCGCTCCGCAAGCCCCGCACGCCTCTTCCTCTGCACCGAGCGGACTGATTTTTAACATCTCATGACGCACTAAGGCAGGGGTGGCCAACCCTGTTCCTGGAGAGCCACCTTCCTGCAGATTTCAGTTGCAACCCATATCAAACACACCTGAACCAATTAATTAGGACCTGAACACATTTACATTTACATTTAGTCATTTAGCAGACGCTTTTATCCAAAGCGACTTACAAATGAGGACAAGGAAGCAATTTACACAACTAAGAGCAACAATGAATAAGTACTAAAGGCAAGTTTCAGGTCTGTAAAGTTTAAGAAGGGAAGTATTAGTAGTTTTTTTTTTTTTTTGTACAGTTAGTGTGATATTCAAAGAGGCAATTGCAGATTAGGAAGGGAAGTGGAGACTAAATAGTTGAGTTTTTAGTGGTTTCTTGAAGACAGGGAGTGACTCTGCCGTTCTGATGCAGTTAGGGAGTTCATTCCACCAACTGGGCAGATTGAGCGCGAGCGTTCGCGAAAGTGATTTTTTCCCTCTTTGGGATGGAACCACGAGGCGACGTTCATTCACAGAACGCAAGTTTCTGGAGGGCACATACATCTGCAGAAGTGAGTGCAGATAAGAAGGTGCTAGGCCAGAAGTCACTTTGTAGGCAAACATCAGAGTTTTGAATTTGATGCGAGCAGCAACTGGCAGCCAGTGCAAACGGATGAGCAGCGGAGTGACATGTGCTCTTTTAGCTTCATTGAAGACAACTCGTGCTGCTGCATTCTGGAGCAGTTGAAGAGGTTTGATAGAGTTAGCTGGAAGCCCGGCTAGTAGAGAGTTGCAGTAATCCAGTTTGGAGAGAACAAGAGCTTGAACAAGGAGTTGAGCTGCATGTTCAGATAAGAAGGGTCTGATCTTTCTGATGTTATAGAGTGCAAATCTGCACGATCGAGCAGTTCTAGAAATGTGGTCAGAGAAGTGATAATTACAGGCAGGTGTGTTTGATATGGACTGCAACTGAAATCTGCAGGAAGGTGGCTCTCCAGGAACAGGGTTGGCCACCCCTGCACTAAAGTAAACATTCTAAGCACATCGGTGTAATCGTACGCTTCAGGGATCACATGTGATTCAGTTTTATCGTTCGCCTCAAAGGGTTAACAGTGTGTTTATTCGTTTATTATTCAGCGATTCTTCTGCGTACCACTGGAGAGAAGCCCTCGTACCACTGCCTAATAGTAACTCTGGAGACTCCAAAACTGTGTGGGCCCTTAGAGTTGTTCTAACTTCCCCAACGTCCATGGCTCTAGAAAACACCCTATGATTGCGTAATCGCCATGGACCAATGGTATCTCAAAATTATTTAGGAGCCTAAACCTCCCGGAAATTTCAACGAGATTTTGTTTGAAATTGTCACTATTTCTGCTTTTCGATTTGGTTTGTTGGCTTGGCTTGCGTCGACGCCTCATTTAATCAGTTTGGTTTTTGTCCTCATGCTCTGCATTGTAGCTGAACAGCCAATCAGAGCACTCTCACAGCCACACTGGCGCAGATGCCGGTTTACTTCCTCCAACATGAGCCTGAGCAATGGCAATTGTGGAACACACAAAGCAAACTTCCCCAGCAAATGTTCACCGACGGTTCACCGTTGGCTTGGTGAGTCCCGGATTTAAACCTGACCTTTCAGACACGCTGAGCCATTTCAACAACCAAAGTTAAACATTACTAAAAAAACTTCCTCTTTGTTTCCTCTTTTCATTTGCATCAGGCCTCTCTCCAGACTGGATTCCCATGTGGACCTGAAGTCTGAAGTCTTTCCACAGTGTTGGCAGGGGAATTATTCAGTCCACTGTGAATTCCCACGTGGACATCAAGGGTTGCTTTTTGACTGAAGCTTTTTCCACGTCATGCGCAGGTATAGGGCTGCATTTGTAAGGTTTCTCTTTAGTGTGAACTCTCGTGTGCCCTGTAAGGTGTGATCTCTGATTGAAACTCTTTCCACAGTGTTGGCATTGGTAAGGCTTCTCCCCAGAGTGGA
The DNA here is from genome assembly GCF_052040795.2 of Danio rerio. Taxonomy (NCBI): domain Eukaryota; kingdom Metazoa; phylum Chordata; class Actinopteri; order Cypriniformes; family Danionidae; genus Danio; species Danio rerio. Next base: position 75,952,182 of record NC_141024.2, on the reverse strand, counting down.
TTCTCACGTGGAGCTTAAGGTTTTGTTTTAAACTGAAGCATTTTCCACACTGTAGGCACGTGTAAGGTTTCTCTTTAGTGTGAACTCTCTCGTGTCCTGTGAGATGTGCTTTCTGACTGAAACTCTCTCCGCAGTGTTGGCATTTGTAAGGCTTCTCTCTAGAGTGGATTCTCATGTGGAGCTGAAGTTTTTGTTTTTGGCCGAAACTCTTTCCACACTGTTGGCAGGTGAACGCATTTAGTCCACTGTGAGTTCTCATGTGGGCATCAAGGGTTGCTTTCTGACTGAAGCTCTTCCCACACTGTTGGCATTGGTAAGGCTTGTCTCCAGTGTGGACTCTCATGTGGACCTTAAGGTTTTGCTTACGATTAAAACTCCTTCCACACTGATGGCAGGAGAAAGGCTTCTCTTTAGTGTGGATTCTCATGTGGACCTGAAAGTTTTGTTTTCGATTAAAAGACTTTCCACACTGTTGGCATTGGTAAGGCTTGTCTCCAGTGTGGATTCTCATGTGGACCTGAAGGTTTTTTTTACGATTCAAACTCTTTCCACACTGATGGCAGGTGAAAGGCTTCTCTCCGGTGTGGATTCTCATGTGGACTTTAAGGTTTTCTTTACGATCAAAACTTCTTTCACACTGTTGGCATTGGTAAGGCTTGTCTCCTGTGTGGATTCTCATGTGGACCTTAAGGTGTTGTTTATCAATGAAACTCTTTCCACACTCTTGGCATTGGTAAGGCTTGTCTCCTGTGTGGATTCTCATGTGGACCTTAAGGTTTTGCTTTTGAGTGAAACTCCTTCCACATTGCTGACAGGTGTAAGGCCTCTCTCCGGTGTGAATTCTTCTGTGGATTGCCAGGTTTCGTTTTTGACTGAAACTCTTTCCACAATCACAACAGATCACATGGCGTTTCTCATATTGATCTTCCTCTTTCTTTTCATTCAGTTCATCCCTCTCCTCTTTCAGCGTCAACACATCTTAAAAAAAGAGAAATACAATATTAGCCAAGTTTAGAAGGCACAAAACACCAACCTAAATGCAGGTCAGCGTCAACACCAAAAGACATGCTAGATCTTACTAAAAAAATAATAAAAGAGTGGTTTCCTCTAGATTTTTACTTGTCGTCTTCTTTAAGGCTGCTTTCACATTTCTAGTTCGCTTTATTTGGTCCCGGATCAAGGGCATTAAATGATACATTGTTGCATTTTCTGCCGTCTTTGGTGGTATTTGCTGGCTTTGGTCTGAAACAGTTAAAACAAACCAAAATGCAGTCATGTGACAAAATCCACATCTCTCATTGGCCAGATGTTGTTGAACATATTTCCTAAACTGCTTATTGATTAGTTAGATTTCACGTGCGGGAAAATGCCAATGAACTCCCCCAAGAAAACAAAACCAGCAGACACGAAATGTCGTTTTTATTCTGGATGGACGACTGCACTACTAATTGTATGCCTGCTTTAGACAAACTATACATTTCGAGAATGAAGCGCGGCCGCGGCTGGAAAACAGTGTTTAATGCATCGCTCGTCACTTCAGGAGGAGGCGTGAATTAATTCAGCTTACCTGCAACATGGTCATCTTGCGGAAATATTACCAACGATCCATGTTTTTCCCCCTCTCTCTCTGTTGGTAAAGCGCTGTCAACAAATATTTTTCCTCCATATCCCATAATGCACAGCGCATCGGCCTACGGCAGCTCGATTAGTCCAAAAGGCTCAGTACTTTTTGCCGTTGGACCTTTTTTAGTACGGATCATATTCTCACCACAAACGAACCGCTCCAGGGTTCGTTTGAAAGCGTACCGAGACCACCTCTTCAAGCAGGTATCATTACGCTTATTTGGTCCGCTTTTGGTGCGCACTCGAGTACGATTGCTGCATTCTCACCAGCCCAAACCAACCGCACCAAAAGGGGAAACGAACTCTAGTGCGATTCAATCAAACTAAATAAGGCAGGTATGAAAGCACCTAATGCTGTGTTCACACCAGACGCGGAACGCGCGGATAAAACGCGCTATTCGTGCGTAAATTGCCGCGTGAACATTTGAGTTTACTCTCTTCATTCGCGCGTCAAACCCCGCTTCATTCGAGCGTGAAATCCGCTTCATTCGCGCGTTAAATTCACTTCAGAACAGGCGCGGATTCGCGTGATGGGCAGGGCTTCTGTCTGCCTGGTGACTCTAGCTTCATAGCTAAATGGCTAACATGGATTTTATGAAGAAAATAACAGTGTTTATGTGCTTTATGAAGACTGAAAACCAGTGTCGATACGTTTAGTGCCGTGTCTGAGTCCACTACATCCTTTCAGAGGTGCATCCAGCTCTGTGAGCTCATAAACTCCTCCAGAAACTGAACCTGGATGACGGAGACTTTCAGCGGTGCTTCTGACTGAGCCAAGCCCAGTTTGATGACTTGTTGTCGGTATCGTCTGGCGGATTTCCCCTGGGACACCATCAACAGGTTCTACGTCACAATCACGCCCCCACAAGAGCAAGCTTCTGATTGGTTAACGCAGCGTGAATGTCCGCTGAAGTTCAGATTTTCAAACTCGAGAGATTCGCGCGAAACGCTCGTTAAGCGTGTCAAACGCGCAAAACGCTCAATTCACCTTGCGCGTATCACGCTATTCGTAATGCGGCATTCGCGTGTATCGCGCCGAAAGATGTCTATTCGCGCGTTTGCATTGACTTAACATGTAAATCACTCGCGCTTGACGCGCGTTCCGCGTCTGGTGTGAACGCAGCATTAGACACCTACAAGCTAGCAGTTAGCAGTTAGCAAACCTGGCTTACTTGGTTCATTATAGACCAATCCCAAGTGTGTCATTTACAGTGTGTACAGAAAGTATTCAGACCCCCTTAAATGTTTCACTCTTTGTTATGTTGCAGCCATTTGCTAAAATAATTTAAGTTTGTTTCTTCAGTTGCAGATGCAGTTGGGAGATAGTAGCTCCAGCTACTTTTGTTTGTGTTTACCTTGTAATTAAAGTTGCATAACGTCTGCCGGTTCTCGCCTCTGAGTTTTAGCTACTTTAAGGTAGCGTTCAGAAAAAACACAACACCAGCAAAGAAACTCGACACGGAGGAACATAAAAACCTGCTGCCAGCTAGTGTTTCGGCAGTGTAACTGCAGAGCAAGACAAACAGCAGCAGAAGTATAAATGCACGACATGGGGCAGGTGCCGTGGGTCAGGGCAATCACTCCACACAGAAGTATCAATCAGCCTCGAGCGCTCTGCTGTTCACACTGATGACGCATGACTGTTGTGCCATATACACTATGAACCACTTCATAAAGTCCTCAGAATATAGTAAATCACTTTAATGCAGTAAAATCACTTTAATGAGGCGCTCATATGACAGTCTCCAAAAGCATCGATCATTCTGCAGATCTGAATTAGGATTAAATGACTGAGCTGATCTGTGAGAATGAAAGCCAACCTGTTATCTGCTCAGGATCTTCATGTTTGACTGTGAATGTGTCTTCAATCTTCAGGTCTTCACTTTCCTCTTTAATAAAGGCCATCTTTATAATAGTGGAGCTCAGTCGCTTCAGCAGGAGTTTCTCTGTCTGTTTAAGAGGAGAAGAATCAACACAAACAAGAAGAAATCAAGATTAAATCTCTGTCTTTGCTGATGGTATTCAAACCAAACCCAAAAATAGATAGATAGATAGATAGATAGATAGATAGATAGATAGATAGATAGATAGATAGATAGATAGATAGATAATGTATTGGACAAGCCCTGGTGTATTTAAAGAACTTTGAACATACCAAAAGTACTGTCTATGTTAGCATAACATGTTTATTTCTGACTATTCTGCTGTAGAGATATGCCATTTTACTTTACCCAGATCAGATTACTTAACTACACAGAGTATGTGAAAGTATGCCAGTGTATAACTTAAGTTAATTCAATGTTTAAGTTAATAAAATCGTATTAAGGTTAATTATTGCTATCATTAATTGTTCAACATCCTTAACATAGCAGGTGGCAACACACAAACCCTGTCTCCTCAGCAAACTGAACCGACCCGTGGTACTGGAGAATTTTCACACACCTATGTATTTATTGATATGTAAAATACATTTAGTGGACTTTATACACATTATTTCAGTATAATGTCATGTTTGTTGTTTATTTACGCCAATTGAACAGCGCGCGGCGATTCAGTGAATCGTTTATCGAAGCATTTGACTCAATTGACTCGTAGTTTCTAGAAGCTCATTTTCCTCTACTTACTGCGATTATTCTTGTTTGTTGACGTGACTGGAGATACAGGAAGCGAAATGGCACGCAGATTTTCATAAATCAACCTCTGGTGATGTTAAATAAACATAAACAATGTTTAGTTCCACATTAAATCCATTTTGGTAATCGGGTTCTTTAATACACAACCTTTCTTCAGCCGGATCACAAACAGAACAAGGCGGCGCGGCCTCATGACGTCATACCGTCCTACCAAAATAAAAGTTCAGAACTTGTATTGTTTTTATTATTTTAACTTAATGCAAATTGAAAGCTCTCGTATTAACAATTATCAAATACATTTTACCATCATTATTAGGGATTTTTCAACTTAATGTGGAAGAAGCAGTGAAAATCAGCCAACAGTGCAAGTAAAACAACAGAGTTAAAGTTAAACAGATAAAATTTGTAAAAGAGAAGTTACACATTTAATTGTGTAGCATTTTTGTACATTTTAAAATAAGTATTTTATCTAATGCCTCATTTTGAATAACCACAGTTTAAGATCTAGCTATATTATTCTTTATCACTGCTGCTTTCAGTAAAAAGCCGGTTTAGACAAATGTAAAGTGAATCAGAGCAGCTTTACACGAATGAAAAAGCAAATAATAAAAGTCAGAAAAGAACATTTTCATCATTGTGGAACATATTCAAAATATCTAGCGGGTCGCAGAAGTAACTGATACACAAGTCAAGTTTCGATACAACAGGAATAAACAACAAATCCACAGGTGTAGGGTTTCTGTTTATTTTGAACAGGCAGAAGTGTTTTGTCACAATCAGCTCCAGAACTGAAGAGCTTCCTGTGATAGAAAAAGTACAAAAATCAACAGAATAATGAAACATTAAGCTTTATATTTAGAAGACAGTATATTAAACTTAGAGGTAAGTCTCAACCCTCTGCTAAAACAAAAACAACAGAAAATTAATCATTGATTTGGGTTGTTGCAAAGTGAAGTCTGGGGTCCCTGATCAGTACTACCTAGGTCGGTTATCCAGGGACTGAACCAAAATGCTGGAGGGTGGGGGTTCCAGGAATTTTCCGGGAGACAAAACCATACAGGAGATGGGTCTGAAATACGGGAGACTCCCAGGTAAAACGCATGTTCTGATGCTGTCTGTTGTTCAAGAGTGGCTTGACGCAAGAACTGCAACCACTGAACCCAAGTCCTGCATACATCTGTGTGTAGTGGTTCTTGAAGCACTGACTCCAGCTGCAGTCCACTCTTTGCCCCACATTTTTAAATGGGTTTAGTTTCTCTCCAGTATGCGGTTCTCCCTATTGCTTTACTTTTTTCTACCACATCTTTTCCTTCATTTCGCCTCTCTATTAATGTGCCTGGACACAGAGCTCTGTGAACAGCCAGCCTCTTTTTTTGTGAAGACGTTTTTGTGTCTTGCCCTCCATGTGCAAGGTGTCAATGGCTGTCTTTTGGAAAACTGTCAAATCAGTTGTGAAATGAAAAAAAAAAAATCTAAAGAAATAAACACTTAAATATATCAGTCTGGGTGTAATGAATGAGTACATTATGCAAGTTTCCCTTCGTAAATGGAATTAGTGAAATGAAGCAACGTTTTGAGATATTCTAATTATATGACCAGCACTTGTAGTTTCAGATGGAACTGTTTAAAATTACATCACTTTAGTTTGTTTTTCCATTTAGTTTGACCTATAATACCTTATACTTGCTTCTTTTACATTTTAGACACATTAAGATAAAATAATTTAACGTATATTGGAGTGCTCAATCTCAGTCCTAAAGCAGTGGACCCATCAGAAAACTCATAGGAGGTGCTAGCAGCATGAAGGAGAACACTTCCGAAACGCTAGTTGGCAGTGAGGTGTTTGTTCCTTTTGTCGAGTTTCTTCGCTGGTCTTTTGTTTTTCTGAATGCTTCCTTAATGTACAAGTGGTTCAAACTTGCTCATTTTGAGGCAGGAACCAGCGGATGTGCAACAATTTTAACCATGAGGTAAACGCAAAACAAAACTTTCCATCTGGAGCTCCCTAACGAGACTCCACACTTGTAAACAATCACTCCATCTGGCTCGCGTGGCTCTCAATCCCACCCACACTCGTCAGCGCTACCAAGGCAACCAATCACAGAGCTTGCGCTACGCGTCGTTGCGACGTGTAGTTACATTTTTTGAGAGCATAGGCCGCGCTGTAGCATGCAAGTGTGCTTGACGCAGTAGTATAAACCAGCCTTAACTGGGCACTTTAGACCCAAAGTGTTATGTGAATGGAACCTAAGTTGTTCTACTGCTATGATCTTTTTTTGCCAGTTCAGTGACTGGGACATCTGGACTGACTGTATTCATTATCGGAGTCCATGAACCAAACATAAACATGTACAGTTACACTCCCAAGCATATTCTACATCACAGGTGCCCAATCCTATTGCTGGAGATCTACCTTCCTGCAGAGTTTAGCTCCAACCCTGATCAAAACACAACTGAACTTACTGAGTAGGACCTGAAGAAGCACTTGATGTGATGAAGTCTGCAGCTGAACTCTGCGGTAAGGTAGATCTGCAGGAACAGGATTGGGGACACCTGTTCTGGATAGTTCAAAGTTGGTTCAGATCAGTCCAAATCTACTGTCTCTGCTGGCTTGAGTCAACTGCCTAGTTTAATCACTCTAGTTTTTGTCCTCATGCTGTGAATCGTAGCTGAACAACCAATCAAAGCACACTCTCTTCCCAAGGGCCACACAGGCGCAGATGCTGGCTAAGGCTTGTCTCCAGTGTGGATTCTCATGTGAACCTTAAGGTTGTGTTCATGACTGAAACTCTTTCCGCACTGATGGCAGGAGAAAGGCTTCTCTCCAGTGTGGATTCTCATGTGGACCTGCAGGTTTTGTTTACGGTTGAAACTCTTCCCACACTGTTGGCATTGGTAAGGCTTGTCTCCATTATGGATACTCATATGGACCTGAAGGTTTTGTTTACGATTGAAACTCTTCCCACATTGTTGGCATTGGTAGGGCTTCTCTCCAGTATGAATTCCCACATGGACATCAAGGCTTGGTTTTTGACTGAAATTCTTTCCACATACCGTACAGATATAAGGCTTGTCTCCAGTGTGGATTCTCATGTGGACCATAAGATTTTGTTTATCAGTGAAAGTCTTTCCACAGTGATGGCAGGAGAAAGGTTTCTCTCCTGTGTGGATTCTCATGTGGACCTTAAGGGTTTGTTTTTGACTGAAACTCTTTCCACACTGTTGACAGGTAAAAGGCTTCTCTCCAGTGTGAATTATTCTGTGGATTTCCAGGTTTGTTTTTTGATTGAAACTCCTTCCACAATATTGGCAGGTGTAGGGTGTCTCTCTAGTGTGAACTCTCATGTGGACCTTAAGGTTTTGTTTTTGAGCAAAACTCTTTCCACAGTGTTGACAGGTGAAAGGCTTCTCTCCAGTGTGAGTCCTTCTGTGGATTTTCAGGTTGTGTTTTTGGCTGAAACTCTTTCCACAATCACAACAGGTAGATTTGGTTTTCTGAGTCTTTTTCTGCTCTGAAGATTTTTCAACAGTCACGATACCCTGGTGTTGCTCATATTGATCTTTCTCTTTCATTTCATTCAGTTCATCGCTCTCCTCTTTCAGCACCAACACATCTAAAGCAAATAAAGAGAAACACAAGTTTAGCCTAGTTTAGAAGGCACAAAACACCAACATGAATGCATTTCAAAACATACAAGCATGCTAGATCTTAAGAACAGAATCACTAAAAGAGTGCTTTCCAGTAATCTGAGGTATTATCAATGATTGTACTTGTTGCCTTCCTTAAGACCCCAAAACCAGGTTTACTTGGTTCCAGTGTTTAATTTCTGGACCCGGAATGTTACACAAGGAGGGAGAGGTGTCACGGACGAAAGTGAAGAAGGGGTGTGGGGGATCCATGGAAGAAATTTGGGAGGGTTGTCACAGACGAAAGTAAAGAGCTTTCCTTCACAGGGTGCACCCTTAAAAAAAGGTGGGGAGCTCCGTCACCTGGGAGGAGGTTAGGGGGAAGATACAGTACATGCTTAAGGGATGATGTCTGTGATGTTTGCCTGCTTGGGAACGCTGTGTGATTCCCTGAGGAAGCTGGAGTAAGTGTAAGAAGAGTGGTAAGACTGCTGACCCTGTTACCCAGACCCAAATAAGCAGTAGATAATGGATGGACTGATGTATCAAGAGAAGTACAATAGGATGATGCCTCAATAATTTTGAGTAAATATGGATTTTTTTAAAATTGTCACGATCACCAATGATCTAGTGGTGCAGATCACTGAAGAACTACACATCTGTCACTGAACTGGACTACAAATACTATCATGCACCACACACACCGGTTCCTGATTTCCTTTGTTTCCTTGTCTTGTTTTTCCTTGCCATGTTTCATGACCCTCGCTTTGTTTATTGTTTTTATTGTTTATTGACTACTCTTTTGGATTGCCCTTTATGTTACCATTTGCTCCTGCTTGTGACCATTGCCTGCCTGACTACTCTAAAAGACGCTGCATTTTGGATCCGCAACTCCGTTGCCTGTATCTCCCATGTTACAAAAATATCTGTTGTAGACATTTAAAGTACATTTGGCAGAATTTTTAACTTGTATTTGTGTATTTTTCTGAACTGGAACTGAAGTCCTAAAGCCAAATGAGTTACAGATATGTTTCCAGGTACCACATAATATATTGTAAAAAAAAAATGGTTTAAGGAAAATGTTCATGTATTCACAATACAAACATTGAACAATACATTACATTATTTATTTATTTTTGATAAAGTTAATGGAACTAAAGTTGGTCATTGTTTATTTCGACAGGAAATTCTGATTCATTTTGAGTCTTATGTGCGACTAAATCTACCCTCCAGAAATATGGCCAGTTAAATCATAATAGGTTATTTATGCGCATTTCTTAAAATTCCTACGCTTATTATATACTCCTGGAGAACACTTCTAAAATACTTATAAACATGAAGGATATTACAATATAAACGATACAGAGCCTGATTTAAAAGCTGTGCTGTAACATTAGACTCAAAACACCTTAAATAATGAATTCTTTATAATGAACCTGCCACATAACCTTCATTTTTAAACATTACTGGCGTTTGTCAAGGCTTTTGGGTATTTTAATAGCTTTAATAGCTTGTGAAGTAGGGATGTCAAAGCAGGAAGATTCTTACACCAGAACTTCCAAATCGAAAGTGAAAGTAAAAATGTGTTGTGGCAAGTTTACTGTAGATGACATATGCTTTTAATTTAGGAGTGTATTGAGTGCTGTCGAGTTAATTAATTCCACAAGCATATTACTAATAATCTAATAGGCTGTGTGGGTGAAGATCACCTTCAGTTTGACATCATTTTGAAAATCGAAAGTGAAAGTAAAAATGTGTTGTGGCAAGTTTACTGTAGAAGACATATGCTTTTAATTTAGAAGTGTATTGAGTGCAGTCGAGTTAATTAATTCCACGAGCATATTACTAATAATCTAATAGGCTGTGTGGGTGAAGATCACCTTCAGTTTGACGTCATTTTGATAAACAACGTCTCTGCTAAATGCAAGTCTTTGGCGCCATCTCAGAAATGCATTTCAAGTGTGGTTCGGTATTTATTTATACCTGCACTTAGATTTTCTTCACCCACATACTGACATTTTGGACAGTGAGTTTAGTTTTTAGTTTAGTTTAATATTTAAACAAAGTTTCCTTCAATAAACATTTTTTTTATGTCTGTATTAATTTACAAAAAAATCTGAACATTTCGGCATAGTTTGTGTTATTTAAAACTGATTTTTACTTAGTTTTAGTCAGGTTCCCTCCAAGAAAAAATGTCGTTGACGAATGATTATTATAATATTATTCATTAACTACATTTTCTTAAGGATGGAAACCAGACTAAAACTAGATAGATATTAGTTTATAACCATGTTTATAACCCTTCAGTCTTATCCAACTGCAGACGATAAGCCTGTCAGGCTTTATTTGTGCTATAACAACCACCTAAATGTACTTTATCCCTTACTTAAATTAACTATTTAACCTCCTCTGAATAATTATTTAATCATTTAAAAATATATAATATTTCACAAACATTATAAGCAGCTTCTGAAAATTACCTAATGACGCTGAACATTATTTTTTACTCTCAATCTAGTTCTTCTTAATGGGGAGTCAATTATTAATAACACAATTATTATTTATTTACTTTAATTAAATCATCAAAGACTTTACTTTTAAACAAAAACTCTTTAAATGTTGGTGCAGTCTTCATTTCTTGACAACTTTCAGACCCCTAACCTTACTATTGTCTTCATAAAAGTTAATACAAATGAGGTTTGTTTTTGAATTTGAATTTGTTTTTAAATATTTAATCAATAAATATCAGTTTTTGGTGTGATTATTGGCCACACCAACAGACAAACTAAGTAGTTTTGCTTCTAATATCATTATGAACCACCGTGATATTATGTAGTTTTAAAGTACAACATATTAACGTTTTAATGCAGGAAAAGCCAATGTGGGTGTGTTAAAATGAGCAAAAATACAGCATATGGGCTCTTAAATTGCTGTTGTGTCGTCAATCATATTGCAAGTCATATCTCTCCGGCGCCTCATTAGGGATGCTCTTCATGAACTGGCCCCCATGACTAACTAAAGGAATATCCCTGTAGTAGAGTGTAGTAGATCTTAGAGAATGAACACCAACCTGTATGCAGCTCAGCATCTTCATGTTTGACTCTGAATGTTTCTTCAATCTTCAGGTCTTCACTCTCCTCTTTAATAAAGGCCATCTTTATAATACACAAAATACATAATTAAAGTTGATTAATTCTTCAGACATGAGGCTAATTCTTCACCAAGACAGATACAGGTGTGGTGTTTAGGCATGCGTGTGTTACCTGTCTTACATCTCTACAGATTTTTAAATAAAAACACTTTAAAATGTTTTTCTTGGGCTCTATAATGTCTAGTAATTCTTTAATTTTTAGTTTAAGGTTTTTGAGATTCATTATCAAACAGAAATTTGATTTAAGCACAATAATTCAAGGAAGCAGTTGGCTGGTAGTTTCTAAATGCTCAGATAATCTCATCTCTACTCTCAAGACTGAAAATGATTGCATTTATACTGATTTTCGATCCAGGAGAAAAAGGAAATGTGTTGAGGTACAGTAAGTTTTATATTCGCGCATTCAGACTTTCTTCCTGATAATATCCTTTCAGAATAGCATTCCTTGCTAATGATGAACAGTGAAATCGTATTAGCAGCCAATGATTATCAAAGCACAACACTATTCACAGTCACACAAACAGTGCTAATGTTGTTTTCATTCTTCCATGTGATATTTAAAGTAACATATGAAGCGTGTCATAAGTTGCCATTGAAGGAATGTGCGAATATAAACCAACCTTTCTCAACCGAGACGCAATTTTCCTGTGACTGGTGTCTAAAAATGTGACTCATTCACACAGAATGCTGATAATTAACGCTAGAACAAGGCACTAAAACGCCATAATGATGAAATAAATAACTTTTAACGTTGTCTGGACATTTCAAGTCGATTAAAACACTTTAAAAACAAACCTTCATCGGCTGAATCCAAAGCGCGTCGCTGATAGATGACGTCATGAAACAAAATAAAAGTCCCGTCTTTTATACTGATCTAGGCGGTATTCACCAGATGAATTCTTGATATAATATACAGTATATCTAATACAGTGCTATTTCAGTTAGTGATTTCCACCAAAGTTCTCCGTGATGTTCAGTGTCTGTATAGACTGCAGTAAAGACCAGTCATGCGTAAACATTTTCCTGCAGTGAAAAAGTGTAAAAAACAGCAAGTTTTGGACATTTTGTAAAATACATAAAAATTAATTAATTAACTTTAAATAAATAAATTAAATTACGATAAATAAATAAATAAAATTTCAATAAATGTATGTAAATCTTAATAAGTTAAAAAAAACATATAATGTAAATACATTAAAATAAATGAAAACCAATGAATAAAGTTACAATAAATAAACAAATTAAAAATAAATGAAAATATATAAATAAAAAATGTTTTAATAAATTAATTTAAAATAAATTAAGAAATTTAAAATATGAAAAAGATTTAAAATAAATAACATTAAAATAAATAAAATAAATAAATTGTAAATAAATATTTAATTAACTTTAAATAAAAAAATTAAATTACAATAAATAATTTAATAAAATTGAAAATAAATGAATATACATTTTAATACATTTAAATAAATTAATAAAATGTAAATACATTAAAATAAATGAAAACAAATGAATAAAATGTAAATAAATAAACAAATTAAAAATAAATGAAAATATAAAAATAAATAAAATTTTAATAAAGGAATTTAAAATAAATTATACATAAAAATTAATTAATTAACTTTAAATAAATTAATTAAATTACAATAAATAAATAAATAAAATTTAAATAAAATTATGTACATTTTAATAAATAAAAAAAACATATAATGTAAATACATTAAAACAAATGAAAACCAATGAATAAAGTTACAATAAATAAACAAATTCAAAATAAATGAAAATATATAAATAAATGAAATTTTTATAAATTAATTTAAAATAAATTAAGAAATTTAAAATATGAAAAAGATTTGAAATAAATAAAATTAAAATAAATAAATAAAATAAATAAATTGTAAATAAATAATTAATTAACTTTAAATAAATAAATTAAATTACAATAAATAATTTAATAAATTGAAAATAAATGAATATAAATTTTAATACATTTAAATAAATTAATAAAATGTAAATACATTAAAATAAATGAAAACAAATGAATAAAATGTAAATAAATAAAAAAATTAAAAATAAATGAAAATATATAAATAAATAAAATTTTAATAAAGGAATTTAAAATAAATTATACATAAAAATTCATTAATTAACTTTAAATAAATAAATTACATTACAATAAATAAATAAATAAAATTTAAAATAAATGAAATATATATAAATAAATACAATTTTAATAAAGGAATTTAAAATAAATTAATAAATTCAAAATATGAAAAATTTAAAATAAAAAAATAAAAAAATCAATAAATAAATGAATGAATAAATAGGTAGCGACGCGACATCATGACGCCACATTAACACACCAAAATAAAAGTCCCGTTTAAAATGACTAAATTTGTTTATGTCCGCTGGAATTATAAGAGTTTGATCATTGTTGAAATACATGTTAAAATATACGCTGTCAGTTGTATTTTTCAGTCTAAAAAATACTTTGGGATTCAGTCTTAAATAATAATAAATAATTATTGACTGTTTAAATCTGCAATTTTATTCTGTCAGTGTCTGTAGTAATGGACATGCCAATAAAAATACAATTTCACATCAAAACAGGGACATTTCATTCTATCAATAAATATTTATCTTAAAAGGTTGATGAAGAGATTAGTTTCAGTGTCAACTAGTGGTATTAATGTGAGCTGTTATTTCTGTAGAATCAGCGTCCAGCATCATCACATTAATAACATCTGCTCATTTACATCCCAACTAATACTCAAGAACACTAAATTACAAAATATACCACAAGCATAAACAAAATACACCACCATTTACTACTACAAATCATGCATTTGCATTCTGCAGGTATTGAATCAATCCTGTAAAATCATGGCAATATTTAAATAAATCCAGAGTCTTTCCAGAAATCCCCCTGGGCTTTGCTGATGACACTGTAACATCTCTTGAAAAAAAAAAATAATAATAAATTATATATATATAGTAGATAGTAGATAGTATACCATCTGCTTTTAAAATGGCTCCTGTTTTGCACAATTCTTTAGTATCTGAATGTCCCCAGAATGTCCCCATCGGGTCATCGATTATACCCTTCTGAAAATGTCACTATTGGAGTCAGTAGAAAGTGGCTTCATCATAAATAGTATTCAGCCACCAATAGACTTCCTGTGTAAGGTTGATGTGACTATTTTCAATTTCTTAGGGCTCCTTTTACAATCAAATTACATTGTAATGGAATTAAAATATAGTCAGTCAAAGAGACTTCAGCATTATGTTAGTAGTTCAAGTTGAAAACAAGATAAAAGGTTGTTTAAAGCAGCAGATGAGCGCAGAAACTCTGTTTAATAAATAAAGAAATGTCCATATTTTAAAGTCCATATTTTTGGACTTTAGGTCACTGATTCGAGTCCTGGTTGGGTTAGTTCTCTGTGGAGTTTGCATGTTCTCCTCGTGTCGGCGTGGGTTTCCTCCGGGTGCTCCGGTTACCCCCACAGTCCAAACACATGCTCTATAGGGGAATTGATTAACTAAATTGGCCGTAGTGTATGAGTGTGTGTGACTAAGTGTGCACGCCGAAGAGTTGCCGGACCTCGGATGCCTACCCTATGATGGACCACCAATTCTGCATCTCGCCTACCATGGACACACCTTAAGCAGTGTGGTAGGAAGCAGAAGAGGAGTAAACAAGATATCTGAGCTAGGTAAGACTCATGGCAGCAGACTTTATGGTTCTTAAGTGTCGGTCCTTCTACCAAGAGAATATACAGCCATTTACACCAGTAACAACAATAGGAGTGAACAGCACTTCAGTGAGTAGTAGACGTCCCACCCAGATGGTTTTCCCGTACCTGGCTGAGGATTGCAATCATGCAGACCTAAAGAGTGTTTCCTAAAATACACCAAGACATTAACTTTCCAACACAAGTAAACAACACATTGGACCTTGTTTACGATACTCTGAGAGGAGCTTACAAGGCCCTTGCCGATCTTGTGGGTGCTTCAGTGGGTGATATGCTAATGGTTGCATACAAACCACTTGTCCATGTCCCCAAAGCAGTTCAGAAGCAGACCCAGTTGTGGCCAGGGGTCTTCAGAGACATTTAAGGCGTACTCACACTAAGTACAGTTGCCTAAAACTGGGCCGAAGCACGCTTGCATAAAGTCCTGGTGCTGCAGGTATTAGGAGGTTTGCTGAAGGTGCAGCTGTCGAGCAGTGAGGGGTTTGCGTCTTTAATAAACCACGGCAGTTTGCATTAATCAAACGGTAAGAATTATTAATAAATCCTATTAAACAGATCCTTAAAAGTTGCGTCTCGTCTTCAGGTTTAGGCTCAGGCGTGCTTTGCACTCACTCTACAAGCGTACCACGCCCAAGTGAACCACGCTCTGGCACAGCTCTTCCAACCAGGCCAGGGCCGGCCAAGTGAACCACGCTTGAGCCCAATTCTCAAAAGATCCACGAAACGGGCCTGGGCACGGTTCGGATAGCATAGTGTGAGTACGCCCTTAAGGACTACTTTAACACCCCTGACTGGAGCTATATGAAACCTCCGCCTGGCTCTTCATTGTGTTATGCTGATGTGGCTGTCAAAACATAAGAAAGACTTGCTTTCCTGCTCACAGTGTATCATATAGTATTTAGACACTAAATGTTCATCATCAAGCACATTTTGTATTTCGAATTAATATTACATTTATTATTTGTCTACAAACAATGGAGAAAAAAATCAAGCATATACAATATATACACAATAAATCTTGTGTGTAAAAGGTACTTTCTGAAGGTAATTTTCAGTAATTATGAAAATAGTTGATGTGACAATCCAATAAAAAATGTCCAGTTTAAAAAGACTGTGAAAAAACCCAGATCAGCACACATACACTGATCTTACGGTCTACACTTTATTAGGTACACCTTTCTAGTACTGAGTTGGACCCCTTTTGCCTTCAGAACTGCCTTAATCCTTCATGGCAGAGACTCAACAAGCTACTGGAAATATTCCTCAGAGATTTTGCTCCATATTGTCATGATAGCATCACACAGTTGCTGCAGATTTGTCGGCTGCACATCCATGATGCCAATCTCCCGTTCCACCACATCCCAAAGCTGCTCTATTGGATTGAGCTCTGGTGACTGTGGAGGCCATTTGATTACAGTGAACTCATCGTCATGTTCAATAAAGCAGTCTGAGATGATTGAGCTTTATGACATGCTGCGTTATCCTGCTGGAAGTAGCCATCAGAAGATGGAGACACTGTGCTCATAAAGGGATGGACATGGTCAGCAGCAATACTCAGGTAGGCTGTGGCGTTGATGCTCAATTGGTACTAATGGACCCAAAGAAAATCTCCCCCACACCATTACACCACCACCACCAGCCTGAACCGCTGATACAAGGCAGGATGATCCATGCTCTCATGTTGTCTGAGCCGAGCATCCGAATGTGTCAGCAGAAATGGAGACTCATCAGAGCAGGCAACGTTTCTCCAATCTTCTATTGTCCAGTTTTGGTGAGTCTGTGTGAATTGTAGCCTCAGTTTCCTGTTCTTAGCTGACAGGAGCGGCACCCGGTGTGCTCTTCTGCTGCTGTAGCCCATCCGCCTCAAGGTTGGCCTTGTTCAGAGATGCTCTTCTGCAGAGCTCGGTTGTAACAAGTGCTTTTTTGAGTAACTGTTGCCTTTCTATCAGCTGGAACCAGTCTGGCCATTCTCCTCTGACCTCTCGCATCAACAAGGCATTCTCTGTAAACCCTAGAGAAAATCCCAGTGTATCAGCAATTTCTGAAATACTCATAACAGCCCATCTGGCAGCAACAACCACGTTCAAAGTCACTTAAATCCCCTTTCTTCCCCATTCTGATGCTCACTTTGAACTGCAGTAGATCATCTTGACCATGTCTATCTTCATCCCAAAATGCATTGAGTTGCTGCCATGTGATTGGCTGTTGGACAGGTGTATCTAATAAAGTGAGTGTAGATGAGGATTTCTGACACATTCAGCAGGAGGATTAAGCCCAGTCTTCAGCACAGTTTCACCGATGATCCAGGATAATCAACCCTAAACCCAGGATAGAGCGGCTCAGTGAATGTGGTCTGGACTGAGTGGATGAGGCTCATTGTGTCTCTATAGATGTTGTAGAAGATCAGAGTTCCTGCACTGTGATCCACAAACACTCCTATTCTACTGCTGATCAGCTCTTCGGGGAGTTCGATACACCTGTTATTGTGCATGATTGCGTAACTGTCAGGACAGCAGATCAAACTCCAGGAATGATCATTTTGTCCAAACACACACTCATCACCCCGTCCCTTCCTCCTGATGCTCTTATATGACACTGATATAAACACATAATCATCTCCACTCCAGTCAATCTCCCAGTAACAGCGTCCACACACACTCTCTCTGCACAACACCTGAGGACAATTAAATCGGTCTGGATGATCAGGGTATGGCTGTTTCTCTAACACACGCTTCACCTCTCTGTTCTCCTCAGACAGAATGAGACGAGTGTTTGCTGTGTTTGGATCCAGTGTGAGGAAACAGGCATCTGAACACAAGAACACACACATTTATAAGACAAAAACACTCAATAAAGCTGTTTATGTGAGTGAGAGAGTGTGTGAATGCAAAGGTTGGTTGGTTTACAGGTACATAAATCTGTATAATAAGTATGACCTAGGTATTACAACATTGAGGTGGTTTATGAGGACATTGTCCTTGTAAATGAGGAGAAGCACTTTAGCAGCATCTAGAACAGCAGCCTGTAAGTACATTTAAGATTTGTTTCAGTTGTTGTGTATGGTTTGAGGACTTGTTTCCAGCTGTTTGTGTAAAGTTGTAGGACATTTAAACTTGCTTTCAGTTGTGTATAATACTAGAAGTTGTTTAGCCACTGTTTCCTTGGTTACTATAAGAGCTTGTGTAGCGAACGCAGACGCGGTTCGCGTCGTCCGCCTCAGTTTCGGCCCTTGTTTTGACTCTCGAGGCGTGTCCAAACGCCAGGTAACCACTATATAGTGAGCACGGTAGCATTAGTCGGCAGGAGAAGCACTTTAGCAGCATCTAGAACAGCAGCCTGTAAGTACATTTAAGATTTGTTTCAGTTGTTGTGTATGGTTTGAGGACTTGTTTCCAGCTGTTTGTGTAAAGTTGTAGGACATTTAAACTTGCTTTCAGTTGTGTATAATACTAGAAGTTGTTTAGCCACTGTTTCCTTGGTTACTATAAGAGCTTGTGTAGCGAACGCAGACGCGGTTCGCGTCGTCCGCCTCAGTTTCGGCCCTTGTTTTGACTCTCGAGGCGTGTCCAAACGCCAGGTAACCACTATATAGTGAGCACGGTAGCATTAGTCGGCAGGAGAAGCACTTTAGCAGCATCTAGAACAGCAGCCTGTAAGTACATTTAAGATTTGTTTCAGTTGTTGTGTATGGTTTGAGGACTTGTTTCCAGCTGTTTGTGTAAAGTTGTAGGACATTTAAACTTGCTTTCAGTTGTGTATAATACTAGAAGTTGTTTAGCCACTGTTTCCTTGGTTACTATAAGAGCTTGTGTAGCGAACGCAGACGCGGTTCGCGTCGTCCGCCTCAGTTTCGGCCCTTGTTTTGACTCTCGAGGCGTGTCCAGCTGAATTCAATCAGCTAGTGCTTTGGGGTTATATAAACAACTAGTTCACCGCGGCAGCGGTCGCGGCAGCCTCGTGTGAAGACCGCCTCGTGTCCACCGAGCAAAGACACCGACAAAGCACTTGAGTACTTTACTTTATTGTTTTACTTTACACTTATTTTTTGTTGTCAGTGCACTTTTATTATGTGTTTACTAATTCCTGTTGTTACTAACACTCGCAAAACACGGGAGGTGCGCTGCAGGCGTAATCCTCACAACCTTCGTTCAATACATGTATCTACTATTTCACAACTCTCTCTCTCCGTGGGCCTCTGGAATTGTCAATCAGCTGTTAACAAGGCTGATTTTATTACCTCCATAGCTACATATTCTGACTATAATCTCATGGCTCTAACTGAGACCTGGTTGAGGCCGGAGGACACTGCTACACATGCTACTCTTTCTGCTAATTTCTCTTTTTCCCACACTCCTCGTCAGACAGGGAGAGGGGGTGGGACTGGACTACTAATTTCCAAAGAATGGAAATTTACTCTGATACCGTCCCTGCCAACAATCAGCTCCTTTGAATTCCATGCAGTCACCATTATCCACCCCTTCTACATAAATGTGGTTGTCATCTACCGCCCACCAGGTAAATTAGGTCACTTCCTAGATGAACTGGATGTTCTTCTCTCATCTTTTTCTAATTTTGCCACTCCCTTATTGGTGCTAGGTGACTTCAACATTTACGTTGACAAACCGCAAGCTGCAGACTTTCAGACTCTGCTTGCCTCTTTTGACCTAAAAAGAGCACCTACTTCTGCTACCCACAAATCAGGTAATCAGCTAGACCTTATTTACACACGACACTGCTTCACTGATCAAACAATAGTAACTCCACTACAAATATCTGATCATTTCCTTCTGTCTCTCAACATCCACATTACTCCTGAGCCGCCACACACTCCAACACTGGTTACCTTTCGCAGAAACCTACGATCTCTCTCACCCAATAGACTATCCACCATTGTTTCAGACTCTCTTCCTCCATCTCGCAAACTCACTGCACTTGATTCGAACAGTGCCACTAATACACTCTGCTCCACACTAGCATCATGTCTAGACCGATTATGTCCTCTTGCATCCAGGCCAGCCCGTGCCAGTCCTCCTGCACCCTGGCTCTCGGATGCTCTCCGTGAGCATCGCTCAAAACTTCGGGCTGCAGAGAGAATTTGGCGGAAAACTAAAAATCCTGCACATCTCTTAACATACCAAACTCTTCTGTCCTCTTTCTCAGCTGAGGTTACTTCTGCAAAGCAGACGTATTACCGTCTGAAAATCAACAATGCCACTAATCCTCGCCTACTTTTTAAAACATTTTCCTCCCTCCTCTATCCTCCTCCTCCACCCGCATCCTCCACACTTACTACTGATGACTTTGCTACATTCTTCTGCACCAAAACTGCAAAAATCAGTGCTCAATTTGCTGCACCTACAACAAACACGCAAGATACAACACCAACACCACACACACTCACCTCTTTTTCTCAGCTCTCTGAGTCTGAGGTGTCCAAACTTGTGCTATCTAGCCATGCAACCACCTGTCCACTCGATCCCATTCCCTCTCATCTCTTGCAAGCCATCTCTCCTGCAGTCATACCAACACTGACTCACATAATTAACACATCTCTTGACTCTGGTTTATTCCCCACTACATTTAAGCAGGCTAGGGTAACCCCACTGCTAAAGAAACCCAACCTGGACCATACGCTACTTGAAAACTACAGACCAGTATCCCTGCTTCCATTCATGGCCAAGATTCTGGAGAAAGTAGTGTTCAATCAAGTCCTGGACTTTCTTACTCAAAACAATCTCATGGACAACAAGCAATCCGGCTTTAAGAAAGGCCACTCAACTGAAACTGCCCTGCTCTCGGTCGTGGAGGATCTCAGACTGGCTAAAGCAGACTCTAAATCATCAGTCCTCATTTTGCTGGACTTGTCAGCTGCTTTTGACACTGTCAACCACCAGATCCTGCTATCTACGCTTGAGTCACTGGGCGTTGCGGGCACTGTTATACAATGGTTTAGATCTTACCTCTCTGACAGGTCATTCAGGGTGTCTTGGAGGGGAGAGGTGTCCAACCTACAGCATCTAAACACTGGGGTACCTCAAGGCTCTGTTCTTGGGCCACTTCTCTTCTCCATCTACACATCATCTCTAGGACCAGTCATCCAGAGACATGGATTCTCCTACCACTGCTATGCTGATGACACCCAGCTATACCTCTCTTTTCATCCTGATGATCCCTCGGTTCCAGCTCGTATCTCAGCCTGCCTGTTGGATATTTCACACTGGATGAAAGATCATCATCTTCAGCTGAACCTCGCAAAAACGGAAATGCTTGTAGTTTCTGCCAACCCGACTCTACACCATAACTTTTCAATCCAGATGGATGGGGCAACCATTACTGCATCCAAAATGGTGAAAAGCCTTGGAGTAACGATTGATGACCAACTAAACTTCTCTGACCACATTTCTAGAACTGCTCGATCGTGCAGATTTGCACTCTATAACATCAGAAAGATCCGACCCTTCTTATCTGAACATGCAGCTCAACTCCTTGTTCAAGCTCTTGTTCTCTCCAAACTGGATTACTGCAACTCTCTACTAGCTGGGCTTCCAGCTAACTCTATCAAGCCTCTTCAACTGCTCCAGAATGCAGCAGCACGAGTTGTCTTCAATGAACCTAAACGAGCACATGTCACTCCGCTGCTAGTCCGTTTGCACTGGCTGCCAGTTGCTGCTCGCATCAAATTCAAAACTCTGATGTTTGCCTACAAAGTGACTTCTGGCCTAGCACCTTCTTATCTGCACTCACTTCTGCAGATCTATGTGCCCTCCAGAAACTTGCGTTCTGTGAATGAACGTCGCCTCGTGGTTCCATCCCAAAGAGGGAAAAAATCACTTTCGCGAACGCTCACGCTCAATCTGCCCAGTTGGTGGAATGAACTCCCTAACTGCATCAGAACAGCAGAGTCACTCGCTATTTTCAAGAAACGACTAAAAACTCAACTATTTAGTCTCCACTTCACTTCCTAAGCTGCAATTGCCTCTTTGAATATCACACTAATTGTACAAAAAAAAAAAAAAAAAAAAAAAAAAAAAAAAAAAACTACTAACACTTCCCTTCTTAGACTTTACAGACCTGAAACTTGCCTTTAGTACTTATTCATTGTTGCTCTTAGTTGTGTAAATTGCTTCCTTGTCCTCATTTGTATGTCGCTTTGGATAAAAGCGTCTGCTAAATGACTAAATGTAAATGTAAATGTAAATGTAATTCAAAATCCTTAAAATCATTCCTGTCAGGGTTTTGTTTTGTTTAGGGTAGGGGTAAAATATATTATATGCCCATGCAGAGTCCTCATAAACCACCAATACCAATGTGTGTGTGTCTGTGTAGACATACATTTGTGCAGTCCTGCTGTAATCCTATTTTCTCCTCCATGATCCACACTGCAAACACAGACATATTCACATTTAGTCAGTAAACAAACACTAAACACTTTATTTCAGTCATAATTCAAACCACTCTATCATCAGTCTTGCTGTGTGTATTTGTGCATTATCAACCTGATACATGGCACTGCCCTAAGGATACAGTGTTAGACCCATTGGGTGCACATGGTCCTCCAGAATAGCTTGGTAGTCCTTGGCAGTGACATTCCCATCTAGCACAAGTATTGGGCCTAGGGAATGTCATGATATTGCAGGCCAAACCATCACTGATCCAGCCACATGCTTCACTCTGGGCAAGCAAAAGTCTGGGTGGGACACTTCTTTGGGGCTTCTCCACACTGTAACTCTCCCAGATGTGGGAAAGACAGTAGAGGTGGACTCAACATACATTTTTCAACTTGTCCACAGCCCAAGACTTTTGTTGGTGCACCATTGAAACCGACGTTTGGCATTGGCATGAGTGACCAAAAGTTTGGCTACAGCTGCCCGGCCATGTATATCGACCCTCTGGAGCTCCAGACCAACATTTTTGGTGGGAACAGGAGAGTTAAGGTGCACATTTAATTCTGCAGTGAGTGTGCTTTTGCAACCCCAAATCAGTAAAGGTTGGGACAGTATAGAAAACGCAAATAAAAAAAAGAAAACTTGTATTTCTTTTTATTTCCTTTGTAAATATAGATTCTTTCTGTCTGTCTGACACTCAGACCTGCAACACATTCCAAAAAAAGTTGTCACAGGAGCAGTTTAGGGCTAGTAATCAGGTAAATTGGTTAAATAATGATGTGAGGTGATGTCAACAGGTGATTGTAATTATGATTTGGTCCAAAAGCAGCATCCAAGAAAGGTCTAGTCCTTCAGGAGCAAAGATGGGACGAAAGTCGCAAATTTTCCAACAAAAATTAGCAAATTATTGAAATGTTTAACACAATGTTCCTCAAGCAAGGAGAGGAAGACATTTGGATATTTCACCTTCAACAGTGCAGAACATCATTAAAAGATTCAAGGAATCTGAAGGAATTTCAGTGTGTAAAGGATAAGGACGCAAGCCTAAGCTGAACAACAGTGATCTCCGACTCGTCAGGCGGCGCTGCATCAAGAATCCTCATTCATCTATAAGCCAGATCAACACATGAGTTTAGGACTACTACGGCAAACCTTAGTCAAGTACCACAATGCATAGTTACATCCACAGATGCCAGTTAAAACTGTACTGTGCCAAAAGGAAGCCCTATGTTAACAGTGTCCAGAAGCACTATCAACTTCTCTGAGCTTGGAGGCATCTGGGATAGACCATCAAACAGTGGAAATGTGTACTGAGGTCAGATGAATGAGTATTTCTGGTATTGTTTAGGAGAAATGGACACTGTGTGCTCCAGACCAAAGAAGAAAAGGATCATTCAGACTGTTACCAGCAACAAGTCCAGAAGCCAGGGTTTGTCATGGTATGAGGTTGTGTCAGTGCTCTTGGCAAAGATACTTGCACTTCTGTGATGGCACTATTATTGCTAAAAAGGACTGTTGCCCACATTAAGATTTGTTTGCGGGAAGAAGGGGACAAAACAAACACTTCATCACATTTTGTCTTTAGTCCCTAGATGTCTTTTAAGTCTATATATTATGAATGCCCAAACCCCACAATTCTCACAGAAAACGGAATTTCAATAAAGTTTTTTACATTTGTTTTTAAAGCCATTAAGTGTAAAAGGGCAGTGATGCTCTACATACTTGAGTGTGTCCAGTGTGTAGTTTGGATCCTCCAGTTGTTCAGAGAGCAGCTTGACTCCTGAATCTCCTGGATGATTGTAGCTCAGATCCAGCTCTCTCAGGTGTGAGGGGTTTGAAGTCAGAGCTGAAGACAGAAAACCACAGCCTTCCTCTGTCACCATACAGCCAGACAATCTACAAACACACAAACAGTCCACATCACACAGTTGGACAATCACACATCTCTTTGTGTTGTGAAGATGTGTTCGGTTCATTCGAAAACCAGTGATGAAAACACATATGCTGATTACTTTTCCCAATCGATCAACCGCTGAGGTCAGCAAACTCACTAAAATACTCAACAAGGTCTTAAAACAAAGATATGGTTGATAATACATCACATAAAAAGCACCACTGTGGGTGTGTCACATCTTGTTTTCTATTTCAATTCAATTAATCTTTTTTATATAGTATTGTTACCATGTAGATTGTGTCAACACAGCTTAACATAGAAGTTCTAGTCCATCTAAAGTGTGTCCGTCTACTTTTCAGAGTTGAAGTTCAGTTCAGTTCAGTTCAGTGTAATTTAATTTTCACTGCTGAAAGTCCAAACACTGAAAAGCAATCCATGCATGTGTAGCTCTATAAGTTCCAAACCAAGCAATGAACAGTGGCAAAGAACAAACCTTCACCAATTGACGAAAGTGAAAGAAATAAAAAACCTAGAGAGAAACCAGGCTCAGGTGGACACAACCACTTCTTCTCTGGCCAAACTTCTTGTGCAGAGCTGTAGTCTAGGTGCTGGAGGCAGGAGAATGTTGGGCGTCCATCGTGGAGAAGCTGCAGGTGGGAGAAGTCACCGGCGGGTGTTCAGGCTGGCCCACGGGATCAATGAGGTGACTCGTCTGTCACAAGGGTCTTTCAGGAATCTGTCTCATGCTCTCCACTCCTCTATTACGGCCACAGCATCTGCTCAGGATACGGCCTGGTCCAGGATTATAGATACCTCTAAAAGCACTCTATGGTTGGCATCATCTTTTCACAGGTCAGAACCTCTAGAGGCCTTGAGATGAGTATCCCCAGATGGAAATAGGGAAGAAAAAATTATTAGTGTAGAATATTTGCGGCAGACAGACTGGAGTCGAGCCACTGGTGTGTGCAAAGTCATAGAAAACATGTGGTGAGACAAAGTGGACTTCTTGTCCAGTATTTTCCCATTCAATTCTTAAAACTCTTTCTGCGAGTGATTGTACAGGTGCAGATATATCTGTACCAACTCTGATACTCTACTCCCAGTGTCTTCATTTGACTAGTGTTTGTTTTTACTGCTTTTTGTTTTACTGACCCCTGTGGAATGAGAAACAAATTGGTGAAGAAATTGCAAGCCAAGGCAAGTTCAATTGCATGTCAAAAAAGGTAGAGTTTTAGAACACACCCACTTGCTGCATTGCCACACACTAATGTTAGCTCAAAGGTGTTCGGGAGCCAAAACTAACTCCCAAAAGGTTTGCTTCGATGAGCTGTTTCGAACTGTTGAAATCAACTTAAAATAACATATATTTTTGCTGGATTTTGTTCGAAACTCCATAATATCAGTTCATTCTCTGATTTTGTTTGAAGTATATCGGGGCCTTAATTCTGGCAATCCATCAGGCACCTCTGGAAGGGGAAACAATGCTTCACCAATGCTATTTTAGTAGAAGTAAAGAGTGGTTTACCACAAGTAAGGATGCTGTTGGATTATGGAAGGACGACTTTTGGAATCTCCTCATTTCCAATGATATGCCTTCCTCTGAGGAAGCAAAGACACCTCTACAAGATTTCATGGGGGTGAGAGACAGTGTCCCTGGGCTTAGCAAATAGGGTGAGGCTACCCACCTTTAAGAAGAACAGGAGGGTGTGTTCCAACTACAGGGGTTCATACTTCTCAGCCCCCCAGAAATGTCAATGCCAGGGTACAGGAACAAAGAACCCAGCCGTTTGTCTGGGCCATGAAACACAGTACCAGCCCTAGACCCTCTCTAGGTTGCTGGAAGGTTCGATCCTGTCCAGTGCTTTGGGAATTTGTAAAAGGCATTTGACCATCTTGCTCTTGGCACTCTTAAGAGCTATCTGGTCTCTGTATGAAAGAAGCAGGGTTTGGTGCGCATTGCTGGAAATAAGTCAGATTTGTTCCTGTTGCATGTTGGACTCCAACAGGGCTGCATTTCAATGCAGATGATGTTATCCTGTTTGCCTTCAGTTTGTATTAGGAATCAGCACCTCCAAGTTTGAGGCCATGGTGCTTAACCGGGAAAAGATGGTTTACCATCTCCAGGAGGAGTTCAAATATCTTGGGATTTTGTTCATGCGAAAGGGAAGGATGGACCTTAAAATTGACAGATGTGTGGCAGCAGAAGCATTGTACCAGTCTGTTGTGGTGAAGAAGAAAGCTGAGCCAAAAGCAAAGTGATCAATTTACCAGTCAATCTATGTTCCTTAGGACAAGATCATGGATACAAGTGGCTGAAATTAGCATTTCCTTTGCTGGATGGCAGGGTGCATGTAGAGACAGGGAGCTCGGTCACCCCTGCTCCTTCACAATGAGAGAAGCCAGTTGAGTTAATGGTTGTGACTTAGAAGAAGACCCAAGTCATGCTGGAGGGACTATGTCTCTGCTTGCCTGGAAACACCTTGGGACCCCCCTGGTAGAGCTGGTTGAAGTATCTGGCAAGATGAATTTCTAGGATTCTCTTCTGAAACTGCTGCCTCGCGACCTGGCCCCGCATGTGCATTTGAAGATGGATGGATATTTAAAATACAACGATTCCACAATGAACTGTTAGTCATACTAGGGTATATTACAAAAAGAACAACCTTAAATGAATAATGTTATCTTGATTACAGCACAGCCCTAAATGTAACTATGTTATTGTTGTTGTTAAGTGGAAAATGGTTTACCTCAGTGTCTTCAGTTTACAGTTTGGACTCTTCAGTCCATCAGAGAGCTTCTTCACTCCTGAATCCTGCAGGTCATTGTCATTTAGGTCCAACTCTCTCAGGACACAGTTTGAGGACTGCAGAGCTGAAGACAAACTCTCACAAGACTGAGCAGTGAGATTACACATGCACAGCCTGAACAAGAGGAAAATAAAATACATTAATGGTCTTATTCATAGTAGTTCGTCTGATGTTAAAAATCAATAATTAAGTGTTAGAACTCAGACCTCAGTGTCTCCAGTTTACAGTGTTGACTCTTAAGTCCATCAGAGAGAAGCTTCACTCCTGAATCCTGCAGGTCATTGTTACTCAGGTCCAGCTCTCTCAGCACACAATTTGATGACTGTAGAACTGAAGACAAACTCTTACAAGACTGAACAGAAAGATGGCATGTGGAAACTCTGAAGAAGAAAAAAAAATAAAATAAAAACAGCGTGACCTTAAACAATTAACTTAAGGAAAATCAATTAAAGTACTTTGAACGCAGACCTCAGTGTCTCCAGTTTACAGTTTGGACTCTTGAGTCCATCAGAAAGAAGCTTCACTCCTGAATCCTGCAGGTCATTGTTACTCAGGTCCAGCTCTCTCAGGACACAGTTTGAAGATTGTAGAACTGAAGACAAACTCTCACAAGATCGAACCGTAAGTTTACAGATGCACAGTCTGAGAAAGAAGAACACATGTTAATTAATGAAACAGAAAAACCCACAAGGTCTAGTAGCAACCAATATGTGGTCTTGTGCCATATCTTGGCTAAAGATGACAATGGTGTCAACATTATTGATCTAGGCAATCTAGGAATTGGTACAAGTCTTGTTTCGTTTACTAGTGTTGTTGAAACCAAGGACTACTTTGCAACTGGATGCAATCATATGTCATGTGTACACCATGTGTTTTTCTTATGCGTTTACAGGTATGTAGGTTCAAATAGATACAGGCTGCATCCGAAACTGCGTACTTCCATACTGTATAGAATGCTAAAATCAGTATATGAGCCGAGTAGGATTTCCGGATTCATAGAATTCGAAAATCAGCATGCGAGAAATACCCATGTGGCGTACTACTTCCAGCGAGATTCTGAAGTGCGCATCCCATGCACGCTGCACTATCCCATGATGCCTCGCGAAAGAATTCATGCATGGGAGTGAAGCGACGCAACTGACTCAGGTAGGTCACGTGATGATGACAAAAAGGCGGATGTAGTACGTATTCCGAATTCCATTCATACTTCTCACATTCATACTGTATAGAACATACTTTTATAACAGCCGAATAGTACGTTTACATTAAAATGCATTACCTACTGAGTAGTAGGTGGTTTTGGACAAAGCCACTGCCTTTTTGTTAATGAGGCTATTACAGGTATCCAAATTGGAAAGTTCAACCATTTTCAATAATTATTGATATAGACCAGGGGTGCCCAACCAGGTTTCTGGAGAGAGTTTAGTTGCAACCTTGATCAACTGCAGCTATCTTTAATTACCAAGTGCTCCTTCAGATTCTACTTGATTGTGCTTGATCAGGGTTGGAGCTGAACTCTGCAGGAAGGTAGATCCTCAGGAACAGGATTGAGCACCTCAGATATAGGCAGTCCAGAGATTCATACAACACTTGTTTCATTGTGATTGACCAAGATAAACAAGGATATTGAGGAATATTTATAAAACAATTTGAGTGACAGCAAGGGTTTTTACGTCAAAGTGTCCTGTATGACCAGGCCTATCATACAATATGTATTTTGGGTGCCTGTACAAAACTTTGCATAGTACACTAATTGCGCCAGTTGCTGATGTCTTTCAAAATACTTACCTCTAGGACCATGGTCATTGCTAACCTTGTTTAATGGGTGGTCCAAAGTTAATTGGCTAATGGCAGCCATGCTTTTTTGTAGATATGCCAATGTAGATTTTCATGTCACACTGGACAAAGGCACTGCATGCCAGACTAATGGTTGCTTGGTTACAATGATTCTCTTTCAGGGTATACTGCCACCTAGTGGCCAACGTATTCAAGTTTTGTACTGCCACATCTAAATGTCTACTTACTTCATTGTGTTCAAGAGTTATAGCACAATTAGCTTTGGTAGTTTTCTGAGTACAGAAATTTGCAGAAATTTGTACAAGCTACAGCTACAAAGCATTGTTTTTACTTTGCAAAATGGGCTGTGCCTTGTGAACTCATGGCAGAAATAAAATAATAATTTTAAAAATCCTGACAAATTGAGCACAAACTAAGTCGTTTCTAGCATTAAACCTCTAATGATCAATCAAAAACATCAATCAGGTGCTTGAACTCAGACCTCAGTATCTCCAGTTTACAGATTGGACTCTTCAGTCCATCAGAGAGCTTCTTCACTCCTGAATCCTGCAGGTCATTGTTACTCAGGTCCAGCTCTCTCAGGAACCAGTTGGAAGATTGTAGAGCTGAAGACAAACTCTCGCAGGACTGAGCGCCGACATTACACATGCAGAGCCTGAACAAGAAGAACAAAAACTAAATTAAAAGTGACTTTTAATATAAAATTTAATGAAAAACAATCTAATATCTTTGTACTCAGACCTCACAATCTCCAGTTTACAGTTTGGACTTTTCAGTCCACCAGAAAGAAACTTCACCCCTGAATCCTGCAGGTCATTGTTACTCAGGTCCAGCTCTCTCAGGACACAGTTTGAGGATAGTATAGCTGATGACAAGTTCTGACAGGACTGAGGAGTCAACTTGCACATGACCAATCTGAGAAAGAAGAACACAGGTTACGTTACTGTGATTTTCAGTGATTTCTTTGATGTAATAAAAAATTACTGACTGAATAAACAAACAAACAAACAAATAAGAATAATCCATCAGATGCCCGAACTCAGACCTCAAGATCTCCAGTGTACAGTTTGGACTCTTCAGTCCATCAGAGAGAAGCTTCACTCCTGAATCCTGTAGGTCATTGTTACTCAGGTCCAGCTCTCTCAGGACACAGTTTGAGGATTGTAGAGCTGAAGACAAACTCTCACAAGACCGAACCGTGAGATTGCAGCACTGTAGCCTGTGTAGAGGACAAACACAATATGTATGTGTTCATCTGGAGGGTTTTATACTTATATATAACTTTATGGACAGAGAAGAAAAAGCATTTGTCTATGAAACTAAATTAAATGGCTTCCTTTAGATATTTAAATAGTCCAACCCTTCAGAGTTATGTTGCACCACTAATATATATGGGCAGTGCGATGGCTGAGTGGTTAGCGGTTGGCATTTCTGTGTGGAGTTTTCATATTTGTTTGGGTTTTCTCCTACAGTCTGTATTGGCTGTAGTGTACGTGTGTGTATGTGATTTGAGAGTGTATGGGTGTTTCCCAATGAAACCAATGCCGCTTCAGTGTTCTCTAGTACATCAGATTCAGGGATTCTAAGCACAGCAGTCCCCACAGTCTAGTGCCTGTGGCTTCAACAGCTGTCATGACTGCTAACCCTCAGTACCTTCCTAAAATGACTGCCTGCCCAGACTCATTTTACAGCATGGCTGACATGCCCCCTGCTGTTATGGTTCAAGCCACAGTCCTCTGCTTTTGCAGATGATAATCTAGTGGTCCCATGCATTGTGAACACAGCATATAAGGACACCTAGGCAATCCTCAGGCGTTTGACACTGGTTTCTAGTTTGTCAGACCCACCACATGTTTTGGGACAATTCCCATTCAAGTTGGCAACTCTGCTCCTGAACCTGTTCCAGTCTAACTTCACTCGAGAACCCACTTTACCTCCACCATGGTAGTCATCAGCGTCAGCACTATGGGAGTTCTCTTCTCTGCTTCGGTCACCAGTGATGATCCTTGGCTCCACGAAGATGGGTGGCTTTTGCTCCTGGGTGTTCTTCGTGTTTTACAAGCTCCACTACAGCTCTGTGCTCAGCTGTTATCCTGTTCCACAGGATCTGCCTTGGTAGGATCTGACTGTCCATTAATCCCTACCTTGGCTTTGTGTTCCTCCCTGATTACCTGTCGAGTCAGTTTCTTCCTGACCATCTATCCTGTACCCTTTTCATGGTTTCTTGAACCTGCCTCCTCATCCTTCATACTTGTCCACTGTTGCACCACCGCTCTCCTGAACTCTTCTGTTTTATGTTTTGTTTTGAAGAGCATCGAAAATCTGCTACTGAAGGGGTGGAATATCTGCGATCATTCCACTTTTACAAAAACTGACTCAAATTTTTTGCTCAAATGAATCAATATAACATACAAATCAACAAGTCAGTTATAGAATTATTCTCAAGGAGAGATGATAACAACAGATGCTGAGCAGATCTGCATTTCTCAAATTAATTTTTAGTATATTTCAGAAACTGCACTGTTCAAGAATGCTTTGCCTCATCAGTAACACCAGCTACTGTTCATAGATAAAGAAAGAACTGAGCCAACAGGCAAAGCACTCGATTTAAGTTATTCACAAGGTCAAGATCTTGGACACAAGTGAAATGACTTTCCAGTACAGGGTGCACCGATAGAGGAGCTCTGTCACCCGGGAGGAACTTGCAGGGGGGCGCTGCTCCTCCAAATTGAAAAAAGCGAGCTGTTCTGGCTCAGGCATCTGATTAGAATTCCTCCTGGACACCTACCTACCTAGGGAGTTGTTCCAGGCTTGTCCCACTGAGAGGAGACCCCAGTTAAGACCAAGGAAAGGCTGGAGGGATTATGTCTCTCGGCTTGCCTGGGAGTGCCTCGGGATCTCCTGTCTGCAGAAAACAACTATCTTCTCACATGCTATACTTTACACAACTAAGAGCACACAGGGAAACGGTGGAGCATTAAGAAATTCACGAGTTTGCAGTACATGAAATTCCAACAGTTCTGGTGGTCCGCAAATGCACAATTTTTTTTTTGTAATAGTAAATGCGAGCCTTGTTTTATGCATTGTTCCTTTAAATGTATATATGGAAGTGTTTGTTTTTGTCCACAGTTACAAAAAACTACATAGGTGTTGCGATGATGGTGTACAAAATTAGCTGATTTTAACACTGTATTCCTTAGAAGGAAGACTAGATTACTTCTTAGATGAAAAAAGGACTTTGACTTACAGAGCTCTTTTGGAGGTTTTGATGACTGCTGATAGTCTGATGAGACACTCGTCTGATTTCTTGAATTTCTGAAGCTCAAAATCCTCCAACTGCTCTTCTGAGGTCAACAACACAAAGGCCACAGCAGACCACTGGGCAGGTGAAAGGTCAGCAGATGACAGATTTCCTTCTCTAAGGTGGGACTGAATCTCTTTCAGTAGAGTTTGGTCGTTCAGTTCATTCAGACAGTAGAACAGATTGATGGATCTCTCTGGAGACAGATTCCCTTCAAGTTTCTGCTTGATGTAGGCAATTATTTCCTCTTTGCTCTGGTCACTGTCGTCTTGCTGTGTCAACAGGCCTTGCAAGAGTTGTCGATTGGACTGGAGAGACAGACCGAGAAGGAAGCGAAGGAAAAGGTCCAGATGTCCATTGTCACTTTCCAGAGCCTTGTCCACTGCAGTCTTCAGCAAATCAATCATGCCTTTATTTTTTCTTCTCTTTCTAAAATTAGAAAAAACTTTCTTGTCGCTGTCTAGAAACAGATGCTCGTAAAGCGCTGCAATGAACTCCTGAATGCTCAAGTGAAGAAAGCAGTACACTGTACCAAGAATGATTCCTTTATCCTTCTTAAAGATCTGGGTACACATGCCTGAGTACACCGATGCCTTATAGACGTCAATGCCACAGTCTTGCAGATCGCTCTCATAGAAGATCACATTGTTTCTTTCCAGCTGCTGGAAGGCCAGTTTCCCCAGTGAAAGGATGAGGTTTGGATCCCAGGAAGCATTTGCTGTA
This sequence comes from Danio rerio, assembly GCF_052040795.2. NCBI lineage: Eukaryota > Metazoa > Chordata > Actinopteri > Cypriniformes > Danionidae > Danio > Danio rerio. The sequence goes on along the minus strand of NC_141024.2, from coordinate 75,919,489 downwards.
TTTTCTCCATCATACTTTCTTCTGCTCTGCTGGATCTGAAAGCACAGAAAGTGTATGTACATTTGTGTCAGACTCTTGGGAGATTCCTGCAGTGTTTCGGCACAGGTTCTATTTTTCAGTTCAATATTTCTTTTCTCCGTCAATACATTTTGGAGAACAGTGGCTGAAATCCAGCAGAAGACTGGGATGTGGCACATAATAAAGAGACTCTTTGACTGTTTAATGTGATCAATGATTTCTCTGGCCTGATTCTGATCTGTGAGTCTCTTTCTGAAGTACTCCTCCTTTTGGGTATCATTGAATCCTTGTATCTCTGTCAGCCGGTCGATACAGTCAGCAGGAATCTTACTGGCAGCTGCTGGTCTGCTGGTGATCCAGATGAGAGCAGAAGGAAGCAGATTTCCCTTGATGAGGTTCGTCAGGAGAACATCCAGAGAGACTGCTGAAGATACATCACGACACGTCTCATTACCAACAAAGTTTAGGGGAAGACGAAATTCATCCAATCCATCAAGGATGAACAGGACTTTGAATCGTGTGCTTCTTGTAAGGTTCAGTCCTTTAGTCTCTGGGAAAAACTGAGTTATGAGGTCTTTTAAACTTTGTCTTTCTTTCTCCTTTAAGTTCATCTCTCTGAATGGAAGAGGAAATATGAAGCTGATGTCTTGATTTTCTTTCCCTTCAGCCCAATCCAGAACAAACTTTTGCACAGAGACTGATTTCCCGATGCCAGCAACTCCTTTTGTCAGGACAGTTCTGATCTGCTTGTCTTGTTCAGCTGCTTCAAACAAATGTTTGCATTCAATCTTCATCTCTAGTGACTGATGACATCTAGAAGCAACTTCAATCTGTCTGATCTCATGTTCAGTGTTGACCTGTTCACTCGCACCCTGAGTGATATAGAGATCTGTGTAGATGGTATTCAGAAGTGTGGAGTCTCCTTGCTGAGCATTTCCTTCAAACACACTTTGATATTTCTTCTTCATGCTACATTTTAACTGGTTAATGAAGAACAGCTCACCTAAACACAGGAGCAAAGAAACAGATAGGTTTAGTCTTGACTTTTCCAGCTATATTTGTAAGTGACAAACTGACGGTCATGAGTATCTTACCCTGGAGAGTATCAGCAACTTCATCTTGCTTCATATCTCTCAGGAAGAAGAGTGTGAGATCAAGAGCTGCTTCTGTGATTCTGCATCTGTTGTCATTAAAGTTCTTTACAAAGTCTTGTCTGTTTTCTTCTTGTAAGATCTTCTTAAACTTCTCAAGTTCATTCTTCAAAAATCTGTCAATTTTATTCTCAAGATTCTATGATGGAAGAAATTAGATGAATTACGTTTAACCAAAAACGCTTATTCACACACATTTCTACAACCACAGCCTACTCTGTGAGACAAGCAGGCACAGTTTGAGCAGTTTGAGGTTGAGCTCTCTTTTATACTCCATGCCCCATCCCTTTGGATCAAACCAACTCAAGGAAAACAATAACAAACAGTATGCCAAAGTAACTCCGCCGGTCCTACACCACCCAACCCGCTCCGAGCTGGGATCGAGCTGGCGACCTTCCGCATGGGAGTCGGTTGCTCTAACAAGGAGGCTAAAGACCATAGCCTATAGCGTTCATCGCTAGAGCACCTTTACAAGTCAGAGGTGTGAGGTATACCTGCACAGCACTTACTAACTGGCCTCTGTTACACTCACCACCTAAAACTCACTCCCATCCGGGTCATGGCACCAATGTAACCCCGCCAGTCCTATGCCACCCAACCAACTACGAGCTGGAATCGAACCGGCAACCTTCCGGATGGAAGTTGGTTGCTCTATCAAGGAGGCTAAAGTCCATGGGCTCTGGCGTCTGCTGCTAAAGCACCTTTAGAGGTCAGAGGAGTGAGGTTCCTGCACAGCACTTACTAGCTGGCCTCCGTTACACTAACACTGTGTGTCTCTTACTGAAGGATCAAGGTATGTTGCGAAGTGTTTCACATCAACTGACATGGAGTGCTGAATCTCCACTGAAAGTACCATAGGAAAATAAATTGTGCATATTTTGAGAGTTCACCCTTAGCTGATGATTGGTATTAAAGCTTGTTTGGTATGCTCTCCTGGACGAAAGCTCTGAACTTAAAAGATCCTTGTGCCTGGGGCTCCCTCCCGATAGAAGTGTGAGAAGGAAGTTTAAGCTCTGGTAGATCTCAAGAACCCCCCAATCCCTCCCCTTATGAAAGGCAAATTATGAATAGATGTGGAAATATGCGATGGACTCATCTATAGTGCCAATTTGGTTTGGTCAATTCATCTATGGGTCATGTCTTTGGACTGTGGCTGGAACCCAGGGAAAACCCACAAATGCACAAGAACATGTAAACTCCGCACAGAAACGTCGACTGGTCTGGTAAGCCTTCTTGCTGTGAGGCAACAGTGCTAACCATTGGGCTGCCATGCTACCCTGTCTAGAAAAGAAGTAGGAGTAGGGGTGGAAGGGGAGATTCTCTAAAATGAAGATATTGAGGTAAGAATTTCTGGTTATTCATGGTGAGTTAGTAATAGACTGATTAGTGGATATTGTATAAGCTAATGCTGGACCAGCCGTGTGCAATCATAAGCACATGCTCTTCTCGAAATTAGTTCATAAATAAATCACACTTAATGACATGGAGTAAATAAATGGACTTTATTGCAGTGCTTCTTTTTCAGGCCTGAGACCCACTTATATCATATTTCAATCAGGCAGTAAAAATCTTAAATCTTAAATGTGGCAATTAACAATAGCATGACAGTTCACCGAAAGTGCTCGAGTTAGCTTACTGAAAATTAAAGTCCTGTGCATATAACCCATGGTGAGCACTGCAGCTTGCGCCACTAATGACAGAGTTGTGGGCTGGGATCTGGTGAATTTCGCCATGGGAAAGTAAAAGTGAGGTGTACTGGCATTATTAGCAGAGGCAGGCAAAAAATAAGGAGGGGGAATGACGGAATTCAGGGCTGGAGGAGGGGGCTGTGGGTCAAAGGTAGGGGAGATGAGTTGGGATAATAAGAAGCCTGATGGTGCATTTCCACTGGCATGTTGTGGGTATATAAGTATTTAATAACAAAGACGGCTCGGCTAAAACAAAGGTAAATTTTCCATGAAAATCTAAAAGACGTCTAAGAAAAGTTAAAAACTAGTCCAGTCATACAAAAAACACAGGAATGTGATGTAGGTGACACGTGTAAAGTCTGTGTAATCTGTGTATTTCCTTTAGACGATCGATAGACATCTATTTGAATTTTGCTGACAACCCAAATTTAGCCTTATTTTAGTGGGATATGAAAATGTGTTACAAAAGCAGGATCTTTTTCACTCATCATTTGGCCTGTTATATTATAAATATTAAATATGAATCAAAATGAGTTTTTTCCCCACCTGGAAGATCCACAGGAGATTGTCTGTGAAACTCTTGTGCCTCCTGTGAGTCCTGTGTCTTGGTTCTGGTAACTCATATTCAACACTGTTAACAAATAAAACTACTGTAACAATACATTTTGAGGCAAACAATACAGATATATCTTGAAAACTTGAAAATAATAAATGTTTTGCATTCCTCATGATAAGAAGACACTCAGGACATGTGCTGTGTTATGGATTAGATTTAGCTGAGAACCCCCCTCCTCCCCCCCCCCCCCCCCCCCCCACAAAAGTCATTATAGAGTCATTGATTGATTAATTCAAACAACTGATTCATCCAGGAATGGCTCTCTTTACTGAACTGTTGTTTCACATTTTCAATGCAGCGCATATTTGACCAATAATATAAAACACAAAATACCTTTTGGCAGATGATGGTTCTTTCCCCGTGAGGGTTGGTGGATGATTTTTTGACCAGTTACTCTTCAGAGACACAGAGCTGGACACACATGATCCTGAACCTTCACTGGTGACACAAAGAGACCAGAGGGAAATAGTTTCTAACTGTTTAACAAGATTAACACCTTGCATCTCAAGATGCTAAGTTACCAGGTTTAAGAAGATGGTGCTTTGGGGTCTACTGTGTCTAGAACTTGGCTTGCCTTCCATCTCTGCCTGCTTAAATACTGCTGGTTTTCTCTAGAATGCTGCAATGCCCATTCTTAGCACATGGAACCAAATCAGATCCCTTAAAAGTTACTGAAACTCAAAGCTATTTGGTTTTTGCATCAGCTTGATTATGCTTGCTGCTGCCTTCTAACCTCTTTCACCTTGCTCTTGGACACCACACTGGCACATGGTAGAGCCATTTAGAACTTTTCAAGCAAACTCTTAGAGGTTTTGTGACCGCAGAAACTGCAAGAAGGACTTCCTATATCCTAACCATGGCAACCTCCACTCGATATTGGGGGAATTCCATGCCATGCTTCCCTGAGTCCAGACAGCGAGGAACTAAAGATCTCTACCAAAAAGCACAAGTTACACAATCAAATGTCTCTTGCTGATCTGGTACAGCTAAATTTGAGACAAATCTCTGCTTTTGTGGTTTCTCAGGTACGATTCTAAAATCAATCTAACAGTAAGTAGTAGAGTGAATTTGGTACAGTTGTCAACTCAATCCTCTTCCTCAGAACTCCCTATGTTCGTGTTTGTGTGAATGTGCATATGTCTGTTAAGTAGTTTAGTAATAGTAGTGTAGCTCAATGAGGATTTATTTCATTTTAAAGAGCCATGTTTGTGTTTACATGCTCCTGCCACTGTATACCAGGAAGAGGGGGAATAAGGACACACTCACATAGCAAAATTTCTCTGGCCCAGCTCTGGCCCACACAATCAGGTTTTGCTTGGCCCACATGCCACAGTGAATAACGGTACATGACTGGACCAAATCTGGCTTCCAGACAAGAGCCAAACACGGACCATATCTGGGCCAAGTCCCACATGCTGTATGCCAGTGCCGGATGAATGCCTGCTGTGCCAGCTTTTTGCCAAATCTGGGCAAGAATTATTTGCTACTAGGGCAGCAGCATACCCCCAGCTGGAGGAGTTGTCACAGATCCTAGAGAGGTGGATGAGGGAGATATATTTAACATAACATTTCTTATGATATTTAAAGTCCACTGCTACTTAAGACCTTTCAACTGGTTGAGGACCAAATGGTGGCCCTCATGAAAAAAACCAAACCCTATTTTTTCCCCTCCATCCCCTCTTCCTGTTTCCACTGTCTCTCCATATGCTTCTGTCTCCTTTCTCTCTTGCCCCTGTGCTTTCCAAGTCTGTGGATCCACCAAGGTTCCAGCCCCTTCCCGGAGTAAGCACAGTCCTGGGGTGCCACCTGTCTTTTAAGGGGTGATGGGCGAATTTCACAAGTGGAATGTGGCCAAGATGTGTAGGAATGGAGCAAAGCTGGGGCATCACTGTTAACAAGCATCACCCATTTGCACACCAGTCTCGAGTCTCAGAAGCATAAAAGGAGGAGTGACAACTTAGGAAGACGAGAGAGGACCAGGCCTGAAGTTTATGTTTGGATTCCTTTCAGTTTGGCAGCAGCCGGTTGTAAGTGGCTGCATGTTTTGTGTTAAAAGTATGTATATTGAAAATATGTTGAAAGTGTAGTCAAATTTATGAAGAACCTTAAAACTTATTTGGCTCACTAAAATTGACTCATTCCACTCAAACTGAATGAACCTAAATCAATTCACTTCTTACAGATGTTAATCAATAACCCAAAGCTCACTTACATGAATCATAACATATAAAACATTCAACTCATCAATAATGAAAATAAAAATTAGAAACGTTTTCTGATGACTTGAAGAATTTATATACAAGAAACCCTGAAGCCGGTGAGGTGCATGGAAAGAGACATGTTTTTAGACAGACCAGGGGTGAAAAACAGAAATTGGACAATTCAACTCTCCACTTGAGCTGGGTAAAAGGATCCTTCTCACTATACATTCTCATTGTGTCACAACACAAAAGGGAATCCTCGGCAAGTGCAATTGACAAAGGAAAACCATAAACAAAGACTACACAATTCTGACATTACATTATTGGACATCAGACTGGGGGGAAACTGGGCTGGAAGCAAGCCTGGGATGGGTGTGGCTGGATACAGGGCTCAGCAACAAGGCTAAGAGCTGGTCTGGGGCCGGAAGGTTGGGTAGCTTGTGAAATGCAGATAGAGTTAGAATCTAGACTTGTATTGGCAGGGCAAGGATCATGAGAGGACCCTACAGAGCAAGGAGTCAGATTGGGACCAGTGGAGCAAGGAACCTGGATGGCATGACTAAAGCCATGATTGGCAGGCACTCAGGGACTGAAGCCATCACTCTGCACCGGCTGGAAGTAGATCTTGGCAAAATACAATAATGTCCTCGGTGAATGTGGAGGGTTATGGTTAGGGCATTGGACTGCTAAAACACATAAACCTAGATATATATACACACTAATAACAATCAACATAGATGTACTAATGAGGCAACCAAGGCAGGAAACAGAACAAAGGAGGATGTCACAAGACACCCCTGATTCAACTGAATACAAAGGAGCGAAACTGGGTCAGGGAGCACGGTAGTAGAGGCAAAACAATGCCAAAACAATACCACAACCTAACAGGAGTCCTGACAGGCACAGTCCATCAGTTCAATCGTTAGCTGTCCAATAGTACAACCAATTTCAACATACTTTGAAGTGCATGTAAAACACCAAAATACCTTTGGGCAGGTGATGGTGTTTCCTCACTGAACTCTGGTGGATCCTCTTTAGACCAGTCACTCTTCACACATGATCCTGATCTCACACTGAAGAGACAAACACACAAGAGGAATAAACTGCAGGACAAACTTCAATCTCCTTTGAGAGTTTATCAGCCAAATATGAGTTTGCTCAGTTTAATTTAGCACTAACTAATAGTTGACTGAAGGTCTGTCTGATCAGGTCTGCTGAAACTGTTCTGCGGTTAATTCTAATGTTGTACAGGTCTTATAACTTGACAAATTAAGTAAATTCAGCTCTGGTAAATATGACACCAGACCAAGCTGTTTATAACCTACAATGATCTCAACACATTCAATAGTATCTGGATACAGCCTTGCATGAGCAAGCTGAGACTGCACTCAGTGGAGGTAGTGACGTCACTGTGAGGGGTCGGGTTAGCGGTGGCGTGATTATGTCATATGGAGAGGTGTGCGCATTAAAAGCATCGCATACACCTCGGAACACTCTCAAAACATTTCCTGAAGGTGTAAACTGAAGCTTTGTCCATCATTTGATCAGGCAATAGCAACACAAATAAGTGCATTGTTGTTGGTGTTTGTTCTTCAGAGAAAGTGTTGAAATAATGGTGTGAAAACAGAGTCAATACCTGTGTTTCTCTGAGAGAGAGTCCTTTACTCGCTCCTCTGCCATATTGCAGCTAAAACACCAATGCAGACATTAGCAGAGCTTTCAGGAAACAATCAGCCGCTGACCATCACCTGGAGATGACAATATACTGAGATATCATTACACAGTTATGGGTTAAACACAGTTTGTTTAAAGAACATCAGCATTTTGGAGTTTTTTTCCTGTTTACAGGATGGTCTTTACCAAACACTAACAAGCATAATGGTATAAGTATTAAACTTACATGCTGAAGTACAGACGCTCTTGTGCAGCAGGAACAGAATTTGAGCTCTGTGACTCTTCAGTTCACTAAAACACACCTGTGCGCTCCTACAGGTATATCCTGAAATGTTATTGGTTCCACCGAGTGGCGTTGACATTAATATTCATGGGATTCTCCCGACTGTGGGCGTGTCCTTGAGAGAACACACCACTAGAACAGACAATATTTGTGCAGTTTCTCTGAGCACAAGTTTTCAAGAAGATAACAAGGAATTTGAGATGAAATCTGAGAGGACTCTGAACAATACTGAAAGAGATAGCTCACCCCAAAGTGAAAAAAGTCATAATATACTCACCCTTCTTGAGTTCCAAACCGGTTTGACTGTCTTTCTTCTGCTAAACACAAAAGACCTTAATTAGAAGAAAGCTCGACACCTTTTACCATTGAATTCCACATTATATTTTTCTCCAACAATGATAATTCAATAAAGATTTCCAAATTTGCCTTCAGACAAGAATGAATGTTTATCTGTGGCTTCAGGACAACTATGAGGAAAGGTTTTAATATTGTCATGGTAAAAATGGCATATTGAGAATACAGCAGAAAGAATCTGAGGGGTGTAATTGGTATAGATACTATGATATTATATAATAGGATACTCTTGTTTTTCCTCAGAGCTTGACTACTGTCAGATATTATATGCTAATGCCAGTTTAGGAAGCTCCAGCTAGTACAATATAATGTAGTGAGAATAACCCTTCAGTGTCCATATGGTGAATTATTAATAGTATGCACTCTGAGCTCAACACTAGATCCGCCAGGTGTTACTTACAATAGAGGAAAACATGAGACAGTGTTAGAGGTGTCTTATCTGGGCTAAAGACAAAAAGGACCAATAGGCCAAAGTCCTCATCAAATGAAAGTAGAATTTAGCATTTATTTGGAAATCAAGATCTGGAAGGAGAAAGTAGTAGCGCAGAATTAAAGTTTATTATAGTCCAGTGTTAAGTTTCCACAGTCAGTGGTGGTTTGGGGAGCATCCATACCCCTCACATTGACGTCACCAGCTCCATTGAGTGCATTGTGCCTGAGGCTGTGTGTCTCCATTGCAAATGCTAGTCTGCAGTCAGATATTATTGACTTCATGGCTCCCTCTGCTGGCAGATTCATGGAGATGGTGATTTGACTGTCCAGCAGGACTTGACATCTGCCCACACTACCAAATGTGCTAACACCTGCTTTAAGGACCATTTTATCGCTGTACTGGATTGGCCAGAAAACTCATAAAGGATCTGTGGAGTATTGTAAACATTGCTGGAGTAATTCAGGCAAGAACAGCCCAGACCAAGCATTGAATACATGTTCATAATGTTTAGCAGTCTAACATTTCTGTGTGAAAATCCCTTTTAAAAAAGTCATTGGCCATCATATATTACAATGTTTTGAGATTCTGAATTGTGGGGTTTCATTAGCTGTAAGCTGATCAGAATGGAAAGAAATTAACACTTGAAATAAATCAGTCTGTGTGTAATAAATCAATCCAATATACCAGTTTCACCTTTTAAATTGAATTACTAAAATAAATCAAGTTTTCAATAATATCATAATTTACTGAGATGTATTCCACAACCAGGGCTTTGACAAACTTACAGAAGAAGAGTAAACAACCATCATTAAGATAAAGCATTTATTATCACTACACTAAAAAAAACTGTTAAAAATGACTAAATATGATGTTGTCAGAGGAAGTCACAGGAGTTTAATCATTGTTGAAATGTGTGTTGAAATATACATTGTCGGTTTACTTGCTGAAAATAGTAAGGACTTTTTATAAGAGTTTGGGATTACGTCTAAAATTGAAAACTTTTTTTTGAATTTTGATCTCTACATTATAGAAGTTATTTGAAAATGCATGTCGAAATGTATTTAAATGACAGATTTTAAACCAATTCTAAACAAATAAAAATTTCACATCAAAACTCCTGAAATTCCAGGAGTTTTCCGGGAGACGGTTCTGAAATACGAGAGACTCCCAGGAAAAACAGAAATGTTGGCAGGTATGCATTAATAACATCTGCTCATTTACACCCCAACATATACTCAAAAATCAAAACCACAAAAGAAATCTTAAAAGTTGTATTGTCCTCTTGTGTCTTGTCATTTATCTAGACTCCAAATGTCCTAGTTTGGTTTAGTTTCTCCTTCTGCTGATCTCTCTAAACAACCTGTAACTGAACCCAACGTTCAAGTCCAGCAGCGTCAGCCTTATGTTAGAGACGTCAGGCAGGCAGCCATTCCTCTCCACCCTGAACCTGAGCCTCAAGCAAACAGCCCAATAGCCTATGTTGGGGATCCCAGCTCCTGTTAGTCTCTCCTCTGCCAGTGTTTCCTTGTTTTTGCTCTCCAGCCTCATCCTTCCATCACTGAGGAATCCAGAGTAGCATTCACGATCACCCCCTTTAAAGGCAGGGCCTGCCCATAACTTTTTTGATGCCCTGGTTGATTTTGGGTTGAGGGTCGCCTTCATTTCAGTCAACTTCAGCGAGCAACTCGCCCTTCCTGGAAGTCTTATGAGGGTGTCTCAAGTTTTCTACACACTCCACCACCAAATTCTGACCAGGAGCTGATGCTGCATGGACACCTGCAACTAACTACCAAGGAGAAACAGCATCTAGGCTGTTTTCTGGCTAGGTGCTTGTGTCTGTACTGTGGGATCTCCTTTAAAAGCCCAACTCACCAGTAGTCCAGGGGATCCTGGTGGGCACCTTTCCTTGTTCTGATACCCTCACACATTGTACCTCACTGTCAGCCTCACTCCAGCTCAGAGATGTCATCCATTCTTTTTTGTGGCCTGATTTACTCTGAAGCAAGGGGCAACTTTATGAACAGTACCACTGCCGTGTCCTGTAGCATTCCTGCAATCTCTCTTTCTTCCCCTATCAGTGTCTGCTTCCTAATTGGTCTTACCATCACCTCCATCACCATTCCACCCCATCTGCAAATTTAATTATCTCTGGCAAACACTGTGAGGTCACTGGTCAGGTAATTCTGTGTTATCTTGGATTCAGTCTTCTTTTGTTATGTGTCAGGGTGCTGCCTCGTGTCCTTTAGATCTTTAGAAGCTTTAGATCTCTCTGTAGTCCCGTCGGAGTACCATGATCTGTGCCAGGTCTTCAGCAAGTCCCAGGCCAAGTTCTTACCTCCCCACCAACCATATGATTGTGCCAAAGTCCAAGGCTCTTCTATGCCCAGGGGTTGGTGGTATTTCCTTTCTATTCCTGATAGAGAGGACATGGACAAGTACATTCAAGAGTCTATAGAAGCTGACTTAATTCACCCCTTTTCCTCTACAGCTGGGGCTGGGTTCTTCTTTGATATAAAGTGTCTCTCTGTGTCCTTGTACAGAGGTCTCAATTACCTTATTGTTAAGAACAAGTACCCTGTGTCTTTGATATCTTCTGCCTCTGAGTTATTGCAGGGAGCCAAGATCTTTACAAAACTCGACCTTCGCAATGCCCTAATCTGGAAAAATGAGGGGGATGAGTGGAAGACAGCATTCAACACACCCACAGGAAACATTAAATACCAGGTTTTACCTTTCAGGTTTACTAATGCCCCAGCTGTCTTTCAGCCACTGGTCAACAATGTGCTGAGGGACATGGTAAATAGATTTGTCTTTGTGTACCAAAGCATATGGTCTCAACGAAGGGCATCAGGGCTGATCACATTAATGTAAGGGCCGTAGCCGAGCGGCAAATCCCCAACTCATGGAAAGCTCTGGAGTGGTTCCTGAGGTTGCCTCTTTTTGCCAGTTAGGTTAAGACCAGAAGTCCTTCAGTGGGGTCATGAGTTCAAAGTAGCCTGTCACCTTGGAGTCTGTATATCGCTGGCTACTATTCAATAGTGATTTTGGTGGCCATCTATGACCCAGGACATCAAGCAGTTTGTGTTGGCTTGTGCAGTATCTGCCCAGAATAAAACTTCTAATCAGCTGCCCGGTTGTCTGTTACAATCCTTTCCCATTCCCTCTCGCCCCTGGTCACACGTGACTCTTGTCTCTGGCTTACCTCAATCGAGAGGTACTAACTTTGTTTTGATGATGGTGGGTTCTACAAGGCAACCCATTTTATTCCTTTAGCCAAACTCCTGTCCACCAAGGAGACTGGTGGTGGGGGTTGACTGTGTGATAATTGTCATACATTACTAATGCTCTGAAGCTGATTTCAGTATTGTAAGGTGTTGATTATGTATTTCAAAGATTCACACAGTATTCAGATTTTTTTTAAATTATCTTTTATATATGAACACATACACTCTCTCTCACACACATACACAGGGGAGACCACAGAAAATCTCACTGTTACTGACTGATCCTGCAGAGGGTTATGGGTAAATCTCTCTTCAGTCTTCAGCAGTTTGACTGATGATTCATCTGT
>NC_141024.2:75227500-75250000 GCF_052040795.2 Danio rerio | reverse complement strand
AAGTGTTTGTGCTCTTCTATATCAGGTTAACTCGATATTTTCACATCATTCAGCACAAAATCAACTTTAAACAGTAACGAAATCGAAAGTGAAAGCAGAGCTTCCGTCAACAGGAAGAATGCGGATGTATATATTTCAGCAGCGGCGGGTAAGATAGACGCTCCTGGCGGGAAACACTTTTCAAATTGTAGCTTTCTTAAAAGCAGGGTTTGACAATAAAGATAGCCCAGTATGCATATGTGATCTTAGAATCGAGAAGCAGCAGCAGGACTGATGAAAACAACTGTCTTCACGCGAGCAACAGAAAGATCACTCGCGCGCACAGGTCATGTGATGCGAGCGGCTGTTTACAAAGCGTGCGCGCTCCCGTTTTCTTCCGCGAAGCGACCGTGCCTGGAAACTGACCTGGTGCGATCTGCTCTCTTTAAACTCGACTGGACAAAAGGTGATGCTTGTGAATCTGCAGACCTGCTGCTTTCAAGAGCTCCAGATTTCAAATAAATGTATTTTTGTAAGCAGCAGCGGCGCCGGTTACTGCTTTCTCTTTTCGTTCCCCATTCTTTAAACAGATTATTAACAGCTCTAATGTTAACGTGATCCTCTTATCACACGGTATGCTTTTCACCAGCTTTCCTTTGCTGATTGCTATTTTTGATAATATGGTTTAATTGTGTGTATATATATATATATAATAAGATTGCTTTAATAGGAGATTAACTCGCTGTTTGGTTAACTGGTGATCAGGAACCTTTAGCCAGAAAAGTTTTTTTAAACAAAAAGAGCATGTATACAGCTATATTCAGCTTGTTTTGCACATTAATTAAAAATTTGTGGCTAAGAAATACAGCCCCTTTACAGCCCTGGAGTTTCAAGGCTTAGAGCGGCCCACCTCAGTTCACGACTGACTATATTAAACTCAGGTCATTTCCAGTTCAGTTTCTAATGACACGATCACGTCTTTTTCAAGCACACAGCTGCTTTTAAGATTAAAGGGGAGCTGAATCTCCAACACTATTCTTTACAACAGCACAACGTCCTTTCCTGCAATATCTGAATATATATTCTGTGCTGAACTCTTTATAGATATCCAGTCCTTTATAACGGTGCTCACACGAAAAATAAAATATGTACACCTATATAAGTGACCCAAACAGTATTACATGTCTTAGCACTAAAAATGAAAATAAATGACTCGGGTGAGGTTTGAACTCCGGTCAGCGGCGTCATAATGAAACGTGCTGACCGCTGGACCACAATGGCTTCAGCATTTACTCTCCTTTTTAGATTTCTGATCAAGGTATGTCAGATTTATTTCAGTTTTTCTTCTTTGGTTTGTGCTAACTGATCCTGAATCTGTGAACTCTTTTCCACCGATTTAAAGGTTTTAATCATTCCCTGATTTCAATACAGAGTTACTGTAAAGATCTATTAAGATGACTAAGTTATCTGTATTTAATTTAAACATTCCCTTTTATAATGATTTGTGCATAACTATGTATTCCCTAATGCAGTGCTTCTCAAACTGTTTTCATCAAGTAGCACCTCAGAAAAAAATTGTCTCTCCAAGTGCCACCAAAATGAGCAGTATTGAAATACAGTAGCGTAGTAGACCCAATAAAGCAGCTACAACTCTGCACAGTTAAAAACACGTGGCAGATTACCTCAGAAATATAGGCTATATGTCATATACGGCATATTATATCCATCATTTTAGATACATTTTGAAATATGTGTAGCATGTGCATGACATATTTCATTCCTCCGCGCACCACTAAAGGAAGCCTGCCACAGTTTGAGCACCACTGCCCTAATTTTATTTCCCTTTAAACATATAATAAAAAGAACAAATAAATAAATAAGAGCTGCTAAATTTGATTTTACTGATAATAATAAATAATTTCTAACAACCAAGACACGTCAACCCTGTCTTAGTTTCTGAGGAGAAATATTAATATTTTTATTGACATTTATCCTGAATTTTAAGTAATGACCACAAACAAATAGTATTTAACATCAGTATTGTAATAGCGAGTGTAGACAAACAGATATATTGATTAAAATAAGAGTTGAAAACCCCTTCAGAAATAGAGAGATAACACATGTACATTCACATTATGTGCTGCAAACAATAAATAAAAGACAAACTACAACATTTGAACTGAATGTAATGCTGTTTAATGGTTTTCTTGATTTGTCCTCTGGTTAAACATTATTCATTTGTGTGTGCTGTTTCTCTTCACTGTGATCTTCAGTTATTTTGTTCAGTTAGTTCAGCTTTGCCTTTGGTACTGACTAATCTATCGTATAAACAAACTTATTGAATATTATTGAACAGTATTCTATAGAAAATAATAATAATATAGCAGAGAGATCTGTATGAGGTGTACTCATTTATATAGAAATCTCTAATCTTATTTTATAGGTTCAACATTGCTGTAAATATTCATCAGAGACCTCTCAGATTTCATCTTAAATACCTTCTCTAAATCCTCCTTCAACACACTCGTCTTCAGGACACGCCCACAGTCAGGAGAGTCTCATGAATATTCATGTCAGTGTCACTCTGTGGAGCCAGTAATATTTCAGGATACACCTGTAGATCACACAGGTGTGTTTTAGTGAAGTGAAAGAGTGAAAGAGCTCAGATTGTGTTCCTGCTGCACAAGAGCGTCTGTACTTCTGCATGTGAGTTTAACACTTCTACATTACGCTGATTTGTGGAGATGATGAAGGGTTTATATGTGTGAGTGTGATTTAAATGTCTGATCCTGAAGCTCAAATCCTCAAACACAGATTAAACACTGAGTCAAACACGCTCATTTAAACACTGTGTCTAAAAGCTTTATTTTTAATCCCTTTACAGTGTTTGTGCTCTTCTATATCAGACTGACTCAATAGTGTCCAATAATTCAGCATTAAATATAACTCTAAACATTCAGAGTCACCAAATCAAAAGTAAAGTTAAAGCAGACCTTCCAGTTGAACAGGAAGAAAAGCTGCTGAAAACAACAAGCTGACGATCCTTAAACAACACTGCATTTAACCCTTTACTGTCAGAGTAACTCATTAACCAAAGAGCCTCTTTAGTAGAGAGACATTTTAATACTCACTAAATCAACAATTGGCTGAACCTGAACTTCTCTTGATAAACTCTATATAACATGCATTTACCTTAAATCAAATGTGAAACAGCGGAGATGTCAGATCAGGGTTAAACCAACTGCATTCATGTTAAGGACTATATATATATATGTGTGTGTGTGTGTGTATGATTGTTTCCTGAAAGCTCTGCTAATGTCTGCATTGGTGTTTTAGCTGCAGTATGGCAGAGGAGCGAGTAAAGGACTCTCTCTCAGAGAAACACAGGTATTGACTCTGTTTTTACACCATTATTTCAACATGACGACAGACAGATCTTCAGTCAACTATTAGTCTGTGCTGAATTAAACTGAACAAACTCATATTTGTCTGATAAACTCTTGTAAAGGAGACTGAAGTTTGTCCTGCAGTTTATTCCTCTGCTGTGTTTGTGTGTTCAGTGTGAGATCAGGATCATGTGTGTCCAGCTCTGTGTCTCTGAAGAGTGACCGGTCTAAAGGTGGTTTACCTCCAGAACTCAGAGGGAAAACACCATCATCAGTCAAAAGGTATTTAGTGATTTACATTATTGATCACACTTGGACTGTATTGAACATGTTATTGTGAACCAACAATCCAGAAAATAGAGTCATTAGTAAATGAATCAGTTGTTTGGATGAATCAAATGACTCAATGACTTTTGGTGAATTTAGACATTTACAGACACCTAGTGATGGTTTTAGTTTCTTATTCAGAACATCTTTTAGACAGGCAAGTGGACAAAACAAGCAATCAATCATAATCAAGGGTAATCCACAAAGAGTAATCCAATATCCAGACAGCTCACAATAAACACAGAAGATTAAAACACACACCAGCGAAACACGCTCTGAGTGTACATGAACGAGTAACACACCGCTAATCCACAAGAGTACTCCAGTAAACAGAGCTGATGGCTGATTTTGGAGCGCTGCTTCATGAAGCTTCAATACCTTTACATTTATTTTGTTGTAAATCAGTGGATCAGAGCATTTGACAGATCTATTGACAGCTCAGTTTAGCCGGTTCTGGAAAATGTTTGGTCGTCCCACACATCTTCTAATAAAGGATTATGGGGCCACTGTGCTCTGAGGAACCTTCAGTGCAGCAGAAATGTTTCTGTAACCTTGGCCAGATCTGTGTCTTGCCACAATTCAGTCTCTGAGCTGTTCAGGCAGTTCCTCTGACCTCATGATTGTCGTTGGCTCTGAGATGCATTGTGAGCTGTAAGCTCTTATATAGACAGGTGTGTGGCTTTAATCAAGTCCAATCAGTGTAATCAAACACAGCTGGACTCAACTGACGGTGAAGAACCATCTCAAGGAGGATCAGAAGAAATGGACAGCAGCTGAGCTCACAGCAAAGCGTCTGAACCATGTGATATTTCAGCTTTTCTTTATTAATAAATCTGCAAAAATGTCTACAGTTCAGTGTTGTTCTGTCAGTATGGGCTGCTGTGTGGACATTAATGAGGAAACAATGAACTTAAATGATTTTAGCAAATGGCTGCAACAGAACAAAGAGTGGCTCTGAATACTCTCTGTACGCACTGTAAGTCTAATCTGTTTAACAGACCTGATCAGCCTGACCTTGAGCTAAGAGTTACTTTGTGTTAGTTTGGTGCCGGGTGAAATGTTTTTTTTTTTTTTCAATAATTGTCTCATCTGTCAGTCTTAATACAAGGTGTACTAAGGAGACTGAAGTTTGTCCTGCAGTTTATTCCTCTGGTGTGTTTGTGTGTTCAGTGTGAGATCAGGATCACGTGTGTCCAGCTCTGTGTCTCTCAAGAGTGACTGCTCTAAAGGTGGTCATCCTCCAGACCTCAGAGAGAAAACACCATCATCTGCCAGAAGGTATTTTGTGTTTTACATTATTGATCACACATGGATTGTTTCAGGCATATTATTGTGAACCAACAATCCAGTAAAGAGAATCACTTCTGAATGAATCAGTAGTGTGAATGACTCAAATGACTCAATGACTTTGTCTCATTTACAGACACCTAGTGGCAGATTTAGTTTCTTATTCAGACAATCTCCAGTGGATCTTCCAGGTAGGAAAAACTACTTTTGATTCATATTTTAATTGTAAATATAACACAGAAAATGTTTACTGGAAAAGATCCTGCTTCAGCAACACATTTCATTTGTAACTGTTATTTTTCATGTAATTAAAGATGTTAAGAATTAAAAAGTATTTGTTAAGTGAGGAATAATTGACTGCAGTTCATTGAATTATTCGCGAATAGTTCACACACATTACACATTTAGTGTGCATTATTTTCTAATAATTCAACAGACCACAGTCAATTATTCTGCAGTTTTTAATAGATGTCTAAACAATGATAGCCAGACCAAAAAAAAGGGTCAATTTAAGCTGATACACCTAAAAATCTACTAAACATCTAACTATAGTCCAGAACTAGACTAGTCCTCAAACACACAGATCAGACAGATTCACACTGCTGCATATCTGATGACTAGTCTAGTTTTGGGCTGTTGGTAAACATCTATTAGACTTCTTTTAAATATAAATGTAATAATTGAGATATGTTTGCTGGGATGCTGATGTTCCCACAGCTAAAGCCGCCATGTTGTGTTCCAGACATTTGTCAGGTTTTTGTCCTCAAACTTCTCCTGTGTGTGAAACTAGTTTCTCACAAATCCAAAGCTTTCTGTGTGTTTTGATGTGATGTTTGACTGTGAAGTTACTGGAATCATTCAGTGTAGACATATGGAACTGTCATGTGCTCAAAACCTGCCAAATCTGCTTTAGCTGTGTGTTTATCTGAAAATAACAACACCTTACAAAGTTTATCAGCCAATCAGAATCAAGCGTTCAACAGACTCATATTATAATGTCTTTTTGTCTTTATTGAGTAGTTTGTGGACGTACAACTGTATGTTAATGAATGTTTTATTTAAATATTGATCTTCTCTTTTCTTCAATCATAGAATCTTGAGAGCAAAATGATCAGATTTCTGAAGAATCAACTGGAAAACTTTAAGAAAATCTTACAAGAAGAAAACAGACAAGAGTTTGTAAAGGACTATATTGAGAACAGAAGCATTATCACAGAAGCAGCTCTTGATCTCACACTCTTCTTCCTGAGAGAGATGAAGCAAGATCAAGCTGCTGATACTCTCCAGGGTAAGAGACTCATGGCCATCTGTCAGACTGACACTTACTAATATAGCTGGAAAAGTAAAGACTAAATCTCTCTGTTTCTTTGCTCCTGTGTTTAGGCGAGCTGTCCTTCATTAATCAGCTTAAATGTAGCCTGAAGAGGAAATATCAAAGTGTGTTTGAAGGAATTGCTCAGCAAGGAGACTCCACACTACTGAATAACATCTACACAGATCTCTACATCACTCAGGGTGCGAGTGAACAGGTCAACACTGAACATGAGATCAGACAGATTGAAGCTGCTTCCAGACGTCATCAGTCACTAGAGATACAGGTTGAATGCAAACATTTGTTTGAAGCAGCTGAACAAGACGAGCAGATCAGAACAGTCCTGACAAAAGGAGTTGCTGGCATCGGGAAATCAGTCTCTGTGCAAAAGTTTGTTCTGGATTGGGCTGAAGGGAAAGAAAATCAAGACATCAGCTTCATATTTCCTCTTCCATTCAGAGAGATGAACTTAAAGGAGAAAGAAAGACAAAGTTTAAAAGACCTCATAACTCAGTTTTTCCCAGAGACTAAAGGACTGAACCTTACAAGAAGCACACGATTCAAAGTCCTGTTCATCCTAGATGGATTGGATGAATGTCGTCTTCCTCTGAACTTTGCTGGTAATGAGACGTGTCGTGATGTATCTTCAGCAGTCTCTCTGGATGTTCTCCTGACGAACCTCATCAAGGGAAATCTGCTTCCTTCTGCTCTCATCTGGATCACCAGCAGACCAGCAGCTGCCAGTAAGATTCCTGCTGACTGTATCGACCGGCTGACAGAGATACGAGGATTCAATGATGCCCAAAAGGAGGAGTACTTCAGAAAGAGACTCACAGATCAGAATCAGGCCAGAGAAATCATTGATCACATTAAACAGTCAAAGAGTCTCTTTATTATGTGCCACATCCCAGTCTTCTGCTGGATTTCAGCCACTGTTCTCCAGAACATACTGAAACTGAAACACAGGGCTCATGCTGAAACACTGCAGGAATCTCCCAAGACTCTGACACAGATGTACACACACTTTCTCCGCTTTCAGATCCAGCAGAGCAGAAGAAAGTATGATGGAGAAAACACAGCAGATGTCTCCTGGGATCCAAACCTCATCCTTTCACTGGGGAAACTGGCCTTCCAGCAGCTGGAAAGAAACAATGTGATCTTCTATGAGAGCGATCTGAAAGACTGTGGCATTGACGTCTATAAGGCATCGGTGTACTCAGGCATGTGTACCCAGATCTTTAAGGAGGAGACAGGAATCATTCTTGGTACCATGTACTGCTTTCTTCACTTGAGCATTCAGGAGTTCATTGCAGCCCTTTATCAACATCTGATTCTAGACAGAGACAAGAAGCATGGATTGTTTTTACAGGTAAGCAAAAATAAAGGCGTGACCGATTTCCTGAAGACTGCAGTGGACAAGGCTCTGGAAAGTGAGAATGGACATCTGGACCTTTACCTTCGCTTCCTTCTCGGTCTGTCACTCCAGTCCAATCGACAACTCTTACGAGGCCTGTTGACACAGCAGGATGACAGAGACCAGAGCAAAGAGGAAATAATTGCCTACATCAAGCAGAAACTTGAAGGGAATCTGTCTCCAGAGAGATCCATCAATCTGTTCTACTGTCTGAATGAACTGAACGACCAAACTCTGCTGAAAGAGATTCAGTCTCTCCTCAGTAGTGGAAGTCTGTCATCTGCTCGCCTTTCACCTGCCCAGTGGTCTGCTCTGGTCTTTGTGTTGTTGACGTCAGAGGAGGAGCTGGAGGAGTTTGAGCTTCAGAAATTCCAGAGATCAGACGAGTGTCTCATCAGACTATCAGCAGTCATCAAAACCTCCAAAAGAGCTCTGTGAGTCAAAGTGCTTCTTTCTTTCATCTGTAGAAGTCCATCTGTTAGCCCAATGAGGAAACTAACAGCGTGGTCAAAGGTTATATGCATGTAAGCCTTTTCTAGCGCTTCTGAAAATAATTTTGTTATTTATTAGAATTTATTTATAGTTGTTTTTAGCTCTAAATTTAATCTGACTCCAATTTTAAGTAACCATCAAATTTAGACTATTTCTAAATGTAAGAACGGATCACATTCATCATTTATGACTCAATGTAGAGTTTTGATCTATATCTGTTCCCATACTCTTCAGTTATACATTCATTAAATGTTTGGGAGAAATACCTCCTAAGTAACAGCGCGATGCCAGTAAACTCCATTGTCTAATAGTGGAAATTGCACACAAGTCAGCTATAAAATGATACAGCACCTTAAAAGTCATGTTTGGTGAGAGTGGAATGATCACACTGATGTTTCCTCCATTCTGTCTGTTTTGACTCATTTCTATACTGATAATTTTCAGGTAACAATGACACAGACACACACTCATAGACATACACACTCATACACTATGGTCAGATGTGTTTGCTCAGTTCACCTATACCATATGTCTTTGCACTATGGGGGAAACTAGAGCTGGGACTCAAACTAGTGACCTTCTTGTTCTTCGGTGAAAGTGTTAAACACTAAACCACTGTGCTGCCCACTTCTTTATCATATCTTCTTCTAATATATTATATCTTCTAAAGTTGTAATGTTAAATATAATCCATACTCAAAGAAACTGACAGAGTTGAAGACTGGGGTGTTCCAGAAAGCTGGGTTAACTTACCATCTGCTAAACCCTGAACTCTCGTTTGATTTACCCAAAACCTGCTTACTACGAGTATGTTGGTTCCAAAACAGGTGCTAAGAGTTAGTTAAATCAACCTCCTTAAGATAACCGCAGGTTAATGCTCGAGCACGGCACATACCTGAAGTCACTTTCAGTAGATCGCCGAATTCAGGAGTCATCATAGAAAATCATAGTGAGAAAAAAAGGTTTTAATCACAGATTACACATCTCAATCCACGAAAGAAAGAAATATAAGAAAAGAAATAGATGAGAACAGAAAAAAACAAATAATAAGAGAATTTGTTAGTTCATTAAATTACACATGCCGCCCTCCTGTTTATTGTAATAAAGAAATTAACTTCTCTTTAACATCCTTTTTGAGTATGTTGTGTAACAATTCATGCATTTAATTTTCCTGCCATTAATTTCCTAACGCCACAATGCACGTGTATTAATTAGTTTTTAAGGCTTATCGAAATTGTAATCCTTCTGGGACTCTAACTCTGTCCAAAGTCATAATTAAACACAGAAACATTCTCTGAAAAGGTCATATTTGATTACTGGAGCTGTATTAAACACTCTAGAACAGTGGTTCTCAAACTATGGTACGTGTACCACTAGTGGTACGCAGGCTTCCTTCTAGTGGTACGTGGAGGAATAAAATGTCATGTACATGCTACACACATTTCAAAATTTATTAGTAATGATGTATATAATATGCCATGTATGACATATAGCCTATATTTCTGAGGTAATCTGCCAGGTTTTTTAACTGTGCAGAGTTGTAGCTGCTTTACCGGGCCTACTACGCTACTGTATTTCAATACTACTCATTATGGTGGTACTTGGGGAGAAAATATATTCTGAGGTGGTACTTGATGAAAAAAGTTTGAGAACCATTGATCTAGAATATTCTTTCTGTCATGCGGCTCATAGAAAAAGGCCTGTTTAACTGCTGTGGGCCACCAGTTAGAGGAGCTGCTCTGTCCTTCAGTGGTTATGATGTTTGACTTAACCCACACAATCTGTCACTGTTGTAAGTGATTGTTGTCTGGTAGCTTTAGCTTCTTGTTATGCTTTTTGTTTTGCATGCAGACAAAGTTATTTCTGCCTCAACGAACAAGCAGTGTAAGAATTTGTCTGCACTTTTCCATGCTTGAATTTCACTATTGCATCACAAAACAATCTTTTATATATAATTAAAAATGTATTCATTTATTAAATAGTATAACTTCTATTATATTATATTATATATTCTAAAGTACCTGAATAAGATCCATCTTCAAATACGAATGAAGTCACATAAGCATCACGATAAGGTGAGAAATGTATATGAAAAATATGTTACACGTTGAAAGGTGCGTGTAGGTACAGTTGTCTAAAATTCCCTGACAGGAATACAACGAGCTGCACTGAATGTTTTCTATGGTAAGCGCAGACCCGCGGTTTGTCACGTTTGATTTCAAAAGGTTTATTAAATACGTTAACCATTCTTTTGAATATCGACAACGTTCATTCAATTATACGTTTGGTTGTGAAAAGAACTATGCACTTATAACCCTCTCACAACTAAAAGCTGTATATTTGTGCTTCTGCGTCCATAAATATTCTCATCAAAAGAGCCGCAATGCTTAGTAAACTCTCTGAAACAGACAAACTCTGGAACACTGCTTCGGAGCAGGTTATCTTCAGAGAGTAAGTTGCTATGGCTACCTAACATACCCCAGAAGTTACCTCCGATTTTGGAACCAAAGCTGAGGTTATCTACAAACTTACTCTCAAACTTACCCGGGTATGTCACATAACCTGCTTTCTGGAATACCCCCCAGAACAGACCAAAATCCAAAGGTAAACTAAACACAACATAACAGGGCTTATAAGGACAGAACCAATTAGACAACAATGAACAGCTGAAAACAAGGAGTGATCCTGTGAGCAGGCATACAGGAAATGAAAACAAAACACAAGACAAGAGCTAGTGCCCTCAAGAGTCTACATAAGGGCACTGCAGCAGATGTGACAAACACACTCACTAGCACAGACACACACTCATACACATACACACTCATACACTGTGGTCAGTTTTGTTTACTCAGTTCACCTATACCATATGTCTTCACACTGTGGGGGAAACTGGAGCTGGGACTCAAAGCAGCGACCTTCTTGTTGTTAGGCGAAAGTGCTAACCACTGAACCACTGTGCAACCCTCTTCTTCATTAAATCTTCCTCTAATCGTGCAGGCAAAGCCAATGTTAGAGCTGGATTCAGGTGCAGTTCTAATGTTAAATAATCCATACACAAAGAAAACGCCAGAGCTGAAGAGCAGAAAACACAGACAAGAGAGACACACACACACATACAGCAAACTATGATCAACACATAATGACTGAAACAGAGGAGCTTAAACACACTAGTGAGTTAACAAGGGGGTGAAGAGTAACTGGGCAACTAACAGCTGTAACATGGAGAACACAAGAACAACACAATATTACACGGACTGGCCAACCAGGACCGTGACACAGCTCCCTTCTAGGAGAAGACTCCAGATGATCCTCAGAGGAAAACACAAGACAAGAGTGAGTTCAGCAGCTGGAGGTGTTACAGTGGACAAGGGTGATGGCCAGTGCCAGACGGACTCTGCAGATGTTTTTTTTGCCATTTCTGCAGAGAATTTTGGTAAAAATCGGCGGATTTCTGAGGAATTATTTTGGGAGTATCATAACTAAATCCTTAATTAGTGAAATAAAAAGTAATACCTTTTAATGTTTTTTCAATGTTTAAATTGCAAATCTAATCAGATTCACTTTATTTGGTAAACAAAGCAAGTGTCTTATATAATATCTCTACTGAAAGACTGAAAATATGACAGTACACTGCATTGTGCATAAATCAGATGAACATTTTTATATTATTCAATAAAATTACTGTAATTTATTAAAAAAATAAATACATTTAGATTTACACACGTTTACTCAAGTAATAAGCAGAATTAATGATGGGCTAAAAATCTGCAGAATTCTGCGCGCAGATTCCGTGTGGGCCTAGACATGGAGGAGAGGCAGGTTAATGACATGACAGGGTACAGGACAGGTGAGGAGAAACTGACAGGCAGGAGGACAAGGCAAAGCCAGGGACTACTGGACAGTAAACCAGAGCAGATCCTGTGGATCAGGATAAACAGCTGAGCACAGAGATATAATGTGTTCCTAAATTTTGCATTCACGGGTGAGGCAGTCCTCATCACTGGCACTGATCAATATAATCATGTATTTTCTGTATTTCTATGATGTCTATCTCTGTTTGCTTTTATTTGTCTGTTAATATGCAACTTTTAAATGTGCTAAAGGAAATGATTATTATTTACTTTTGTTCATGTGTTTTATTGTCTGTCATCTGTGGACCTTTTTGCGTGATTTTCTCGTCTTTTGATAAAAATATTTCTTGGACTATTCAGACATCTGAAGGAAACCATTTACTGTAGTTGCATAAACCTAAATCCTATTAAAAGCTAAAATCAGCAGATGTGCTCACTAACTAGTGAAGTTAAACCAGTCACTACAGTTAGACGTGCTTCAGACTATTAAACACACCAGATTAACACAGAAATATTGTGTTTGTCCTCTACACAGGCTACAGCGCTGTAATCTCACTGTTGAGTGCTGTGAGAGTTTGTCTTCAGTTCTACAATCCTCAAACTGTGTGCTGAGAGAGCTGGACCTGAGTAACAATGACCTGCAGGATTCAGGAGTGAAGCTTCTCTCTGATGGACTGAAGAGTCAACACTGTAAACTGGAGAAACTGAGGTAAATGATTCTCCACTCTACAACATTAAAAGTGTTTTGATTGAGATGGAAATGTCCAGATATATTTAAGAGCATTAGTGGAGAAACTGCAAAATGCTGCTTCTCAAATGAAAGTTGCTCTTTTTCTTAATCAGTTCAGGAAATCAGTGACACTGAGGTAAAATAAAACATTTCCATCAAATAAATGCCGCCACAAATGACTTTTCCATTGTGAAATGCTGTAAAGTCTGATGAGGTAATGAGCATATGCTGTGATGTATTTTATTTCTGTTTATTTATTGTGAATATTTCATATTTAATGTGAAGTCAAATATGAGAAACCCTGTTTATATCAGATATAATATTGCTCTTTAGTGTCATTTCTGCTGAAATGATCATTGATTGGTGTTCTTTGGTGTTTTTGGGGCGTCTCTAAATGAGCTGTGTTTCTGCAGATGTTCAGCCCATCACTGAGTCTCTTTATTTACTGATGTTCATGTGTGTAAAGTTATATTCAGTCAGTTTTATATTCATTTCAGGAATATTATTGACTAATATGAAGATGTTGATGTGATTTATTTGCAATACAGTTTGTAAAGTCATATTTTCTGTCTGTTAATATTATATGAGAGTCTTGCTTTGTTTAACAAATATGAGGATCTGAATGGATTTGAAATATCAGAAATATAAGAACAGAAATAGCAATAAATAAATCTGTCTGGCCGACTCATTTTGGTCAGAGATCTTCTCTTTATAAAGTTTATCT
This sequence comes from Danio rerio, assembly GCF_052040795.2. NCBI lineage: Eukaryota > Metazoa > Chordata > Actinopteri > Cypriniformes > Danionidae > Danio > Danio rerio. Next base: position 75,236,499 of record NC_141024.2, on the reverse strand, counting down.
AATAATGAAATACAAATGTTTAATCTTCCTCCATGTGACCATCAAAGCAACTCTGAATAGTTAAAGGAGTCTTTTCCTTTTCCCTATGAGGAGAAATCACTCATTATAGACACTTCAATAATTACATCACACTCACACACAATAATACAGTGTCTTTTACTGTCCTCTACACAGGCTACAGTGCTGTGAACTCACTGTTGAGTGCTGTGAGAGTTTGTCTTCAGCTCTACAATCCTCAAACTGTGTGCTGAGAGAGCTGGACCTGAGTAACAATGACCTGCAGGATTCAGGAGTGAAGCTTCTCTCTGATGGACTGAAGAGTCAACACTGTAAACTGGACACACTGAGGTAAATGATTCTCCACTCTACAACATTAAAAGTGTTTTGATTGAGATGGAAATGTCCAGATATATTTAAGAGCATTAGTGGAGAAACTGCAAAATGCTGCTTCTCAAATGAAAGTTGCTCTTTTTCTTAATCAGTTCAGGAAATCAGTGTATTTTAATGATTATTTTTATTTAAAGAGCCCATATTATACATGAAATAGGGTCATATCTTGGTTGTAAGGGTCTCCAACAACAGTTTAATATCCATGCAAGGTCAAAAAAACACTTTCGTGGTCTTATAATCTGCATTTATTTTTACCTAATTATCCCAGCGACTCCTGTATGAATCGTCCAGTGATTCATTTGTTCCCAAACCCCTCCTTAGCGCGAAGCTAATCTGCGCTGATTGGACCGATGACAGTCTGTCGCGATTGGTCGACTGCCTTCAGTCAGAGAGTGAAATGCCAAACAGCTAATCAGCAATATAAAAGTAATCACAGTTCATACACGCTCGATAGTGTAGGCGTGGATTTTAGCTGCCAGTGGGTCAATGTAAATACAGACTATGGACTTGAAAATTCAGACGACTGACTATTTTATTGAACAAAAACTCCAAAAACAGTTGAGTAGATCTCCTAGCTTCTCACTCTGCTCTTTTCACAGACACACACACACATATTGCACACACACACACACACGCACTTAACCCTGCTCCGGACTACAACGCACGCGCACACACACACACACACACACACACAAACACACACACCTCCGGACGACAGCGCGCGCACACGCACACACAGACACACACACTACTCTTCGTCCACGGAGGTCCGTTAACAAAGCAGCACGCGTAGCGTTTTTAACGTGACTTTGCACGCGATAAGAGAATATAGCCAGTTAACCTGATACAGTACACGCGGTTACAAGTAACAAATCACAACTAAATACATTTGCAAGCTAGAGTCAACGAGGCAACTTTAATCGCACGTACTTACACTTGAGAAATGGAGGAAGAAACCCATCCTGACGTCCATCAGTAAGTTACTCTTTACTGATCCTTCCTTTAACAAACGCAGATGATGTATTTTTTGTAGCATGTAGTTTCCAGAAGTTTCCAACTGCTTGGTTATAATGCTGATGTTTCATCTTTGGGTAGAGACTCAATATATCCATCTGCAGTGTTACTTCAATCGACCGGCATGTTTGTGTGCGTGTGTTTGTGTGTGTGTGTCTGGGTTTCTGCGTCAGAGGGCGGGGCCGCAGGTTTGAAATCTCCCGGGTTTGCGCGTGCACGTGAATAACTTGGTTTCGTTCGTACGTCATGGCGAAACACCTAATGAATCGGTATCAAGGCGACTCGTTTGAAGCACTATGAGTCGACTCTTTTATAGATGAATCAACCGTTTTAAACACTGTATTCTTACAGATTTAAGCCTTAGCTGGATACTTCACTTCACTTAGAGCTGTGTTACACACTACATGGAGGGGAATTTTCAAAAACCCATAATATGAGCTCTTTAATTACCTCTAAATCTTTATTTATATTTTAATGATTATATTTATAGTTTATCTGTGAATTGGTTTATTGGAGCAGGTTTGACAGGCTCTGATCATTTGCATTTTGCAGGTTCATAAATATATAAAGTCTCGTGGTCCTCTTTTCTGAACTCAAATTTAGCAGTTTTCTCACATTTCAAAATATCCAAGAATATATTAGATGACATTTAATATTCAGTTTTATTAAATAACAATAGTCAATAATTCTAACTGACACAAATTCAATAGTTTTGTCATATTATTAACCTCATAGTTTGTTTTTACATCAGATGAATGACTGAAATCACACTGTTAATGTAATCTGTGTTCTTCTTTCTCAGATTGGTCACGTGTAATCTCACTGTTCAGTGCTGTGAGAGTTTGTCTTCAGCTCTACAATCCTCAAACTGTGTGCTGAGAGAGCTGGACCTGAGTAACAATGACCTGCAGGATTCAGGAGTGAAGCTTCTCTCTGATGGACTGAAGAGTCAACACTGTAAACTGGACACACTGAGGTAAATGATTCTCCACTCTACAGATACAGTTTCATATTGGGTTACCTGATGTGGATCCCCATTCAGTGGATTGACAGAAGAAGAAACAAAACATTTACAGGGTTGTGGTTTTAATCATAGCTTTAATAATGTATGTTTATCTATAAATATATTTAAAAGCATCACTAAGTCTATTATGAAATGTTGCACTTTCAGAGCTTCTCTTTTTCCAATATACCCAAATGTGACTTAAAGTTAAAGGAATCAGTTTATTTTAATGATCTTTATAATGAATTACCTCTGAATTATTTATTCATATTTTATATTTTTATATTTATATCTGTTGTGTCCTGGTGAAGTTTAGACATGCTCTGCTGTTTGTTCAGTTTGCAGTTTCTTCTAAACATATAAAAGTCTCACGACACTCTTAATATTATCTAAACCAGTGGTCCACAACCTTTTTCTAACTGCGGACCGGTCAACGTGAATCCACTGTGTACTCATATGGAACTTTATTAGCACATTGCTCCATCATTACAATGCTATTATAACATTAGGAAGTAATAACTTTATTAACACATTGCTCCAACAATAAAACATATTATAACATCAGTGACGCTAAATCAATGGGAGCCCTGAGCTTGTTTCTTTGCAACGAGATGGTCCATAGAAGGAAGATTGCTGGAAAGAGCGCGTGCACGTCTAGAACGTGCTGACGTGAGACGTCTGCTTTAGCCAATCAGAACAGTCAGACGCATTCACGTCCGCACGGTTTATGAGAATAAAAGCCTTTGAATATTTTTCCAGACACATTTAGCTGCTAGAAATTAGTGACATAACGTTTATATGTTCCCTTTAATGCCAACCGTATAAATAATTATTGATAAGATGCTTATGATAAGCCGTTGTTTGTTTACCTTCAAGCTTTGCATGTGCCTGTGAAACAGCCGGTGGGCGCAGCACACACACATACAGTATCATGTACATCTCGACATGCGAAAGTGTTTCTCAAACTCCTTTAACAGTGAAGACTGGTGATCGTGCAGCAGCTTGGTGAGTGAGGGCGCAGGCTCAGTCTCACACAAAATCCACGCTAATGTTTGAAACACGTCCGATATGCCTCTGTTCACGCGCCGTCCCCACAAATCCAGTTTAAATGCAGCTTCTTTATCTGCCAACTTAAAGATAATTCATTCTTGTTCAGCCCGGTACTGATTGATCCACGCACCAGCACCCGCCTGGGGGTTGAAGACCACTGATCTAAACCACTACAATAATATGAAGACACACTATAAGCCTGTATTCAGCAGTTTACTGTAAGAGACCTGGTGAACTGATGTATTTACTACACATGCATCTGAAAATAACCCTGATTACTCATTCACATGAAGCAATATATTGACTGAAGATCTTCTGTCAGAGAGGCTGTGTGTGAAGGAGAGTCAGCGCTCATGATTATTGATCAGGTGTTTCTCAGCTGACAGAATAAAAGTCCCCTAATGCTCCATCAGTGTGAATGTGACTGTCAGGCTGGTGAAAGAGACATTAAGAGAGCGGGTTTGTGTTTGTTTTAGTTTATTCACATCATCGTCCACAATATAATATACAAATGAAGATCAGGTCATGTTCTGTTGCTCTTTATACAGTAAAGTTTGATCTACAAGCTGAAGTTTGTGACTGTCAGGGCTGTAGTACTCGAGTCCAGACTCAAGACGTTTCTTTCTATAGTCTAGGACTCTCTAATATTCAGATATGAACTTGGTCCAGCAATAGTCATTGGTTGAGTGTGTTTGTCTGGAAAACAGGAAACATCACTGTTACAGTTTTTTAGGATTGCTTACACACTAAAATTAAAAGTAGTACACTATTAGCAAAACCTTACACACAAGTATCAAAACATCAGCCCATATTTGCACAACTATAAGCAAGTTGTCAGCCTCACACTTGTTGCAAAACTCTACACACAGTGATTTGCAAAACACTAAACACACTTAGCATACATTACACACTAAAACCTATCATGAAGTCACTTCCTTGCAATACCAAAGCACTGACTGTCAAATTACTGCACCGTCCAACCAACTTGTTCAACACAGTCGTCAGGTGTGCAAACACTTGTTTGATTAATTGTAGACACACAAATCAGGTGTTTAAGCACTATAAAATGCCAGTTTCAATGATAACCATCAGGTCTCAATATCAACACATACACCATAAAAAAAAAAACATATTCAAATGAAGCAAATTTATGGAGTGCCTTTAGAACACAATTTCGAAAGGGTGAAACGATTGTGGCATGATTATGCAGAGGTATATATTCACTTTAGCAGTGTGGTCTTGCATACTGTCTCGTAATCTTTTACTGTACTGTAATACTAGATCTACACTGAACTACACAATTTTGCCTGACACTGTTCTTCAGGTAGTTTTACGAATAGATGGAGAGGAGATCTAGCATGAGTTCGCTTACGTAGATGATGGTGTGTTTAACCTGATGTGAACACAGAGTAGAAGAAACATCATTGGCCACAGGGCTATAGTCAATGTCCCAGGGCAACGTGGGGGAAATAAACAGTAACACTCTGTGCAGCCATTACAAAGAATGGGGTCCTCCACTGCCATGCCCATATGGGCCCTCACAACACAGCACATATACTTACATTCTTGGACCAATTGCAAAACATAACAGCAGCAAATAAAATTGATCATACGCAATAAATTGTTGTCTGGAACAATGTGTCTGTCCACCGTTCTGCTCTGGTTCAGAACTGGTTTTAGCAACATCCACATTTTACCGTCCTATATCTTCCACTATACTCTCCATTCCTCATCCTTATTAAAGAGTTTTTCTCAGCATGGTAGTGGAAAGTATATGATCTTCATCTCCAAGCTGGGGTACCCCTCATCCAAGCCACAGAGGAGGCCTGAAGATTCTACATTCAAGACACTTCTTTCCAAGGTGTCTTGCTAAGGACAACATTGCAATCGATAATTCTCATGCCAGATCTATCTTACAGTTCAATACGTAAAGTGACATGTTACAGTACTTTGAATCTTCATGCCAACATGTTGGACATGTTGAGGAATAAATGAGTTTCTTCAAGGTGCAACATTGTTCTTGAGTAGTGTTTGGTGAGTTTACTTTATATTTGTACTTTGTTGATGGTAGCCTACTCTAATCATAGGGAAGCAGAAGTGCTAAAAGTGTTTTAGATTTATCACAGCAGTGTTTAACTCCTGCAAACAGTGTATAGTAAATGTGAAAATGTGTGTTTCTTATGGTAAAAAAGTGTGGTTTTTAAACAGAAGTCTATAGTTTTTATAAGAGTGTTTAATTATGCAAAGGATCTGTAGTGTTTTGCTAATTGGGTGTGTGGTTGTGCTAATTGTGTGTACTGTTCTGAAAACACGGGCCCTGTTTTGAAAATTGTGCTTAAGCAATCCAAAAAAACTGTAAATCCACTGTGAGTCTAGAATGGGCACTGACACTCTCGTGTGATTCGCTTCCCTGATGAAAAATCCAGTTTCAACCAGCCTAGGCTGTTAGGCTGTTTTTAGCTGTTTGACCAGGCTGGTTTTAGAGGGGTTCGGGCCATTCCCAGGCTGGTTTAAGCTGGACATAGCTGGTTTTGGCTGGGCTCACAGCCTGGCTAGGCTGGTTAAGCTAGCTTTAGCTGGATTCAGCTGGTCATTTTCCTGCCTGACCAGCTAAGACTAGGCTGTAAATGGCTGGAAACCAGCCTGAAAATGGCCAAAACCCCTCTAAAACCAGCCAACCAGCCTAGGCTGGTTCAAGCTGGATTTTTCAGTAGGGTTGTCTGTCCATATGAGTGCTCTGGTCACTCAGACACATGTGGGACACCGCTCTGTTTCTTAAGACTCCTGGCGGCTAAAGCTAAACTAATAGAGGTAATGTTTAGCTGAGGGCTAGCTAACGTTAACTGCTAGCATGTTCCATCCTAAACATAAGAGTTAGCATTCGCACTGGTTAGAAAGCAGTGAAGGTGATATAATATAATGTATGTCTGATATCTGCACATTTAGGGAGCATTTTTAAAGTCTGGACACCTGATTAGGGCTGGGCGATGTGGATTTGAGTAGATCAGGTTCGATTAGATTAGATAATCCACATTATTGAGGGAAGATAATCTAGTGAAGTGATCAAGTAAATGTCGGCCCAGTCTGTAAGTGTAGATGGTCTAGTAATAACACGACACTTCCCTTTAGATTGTAGATGAATGCATATGCTAAAGCTTTATTTCATGTGTCAGTCGCTCCATCTCACCCACAGGAACAGGCTGACAGACATCTAGAACACACAAATTAAGCAAACAAAGCTCCAGACATGTGAAGGAGAGATTGGGCCTTTTGCTCATGAGTATAATCTGAGGTTTAGACCCCCTCACACGCTTTGGAGAGGAATGTGTGAGTGAAAGAGAAAGCGGATGGCCAATCATGAGCTGCGGCCTCAACACATTACACACATATTAGTCTGAGCACTGGCTAGACAGTATCTATAGGCTGTATCATATTTGCTTGTCCACAGTTTTACTAGTTAATAAATGCGTCTTGATGATGCTGTGATGTAGGGCTGGACGAGAGTGTGAAGCTGCATTGAGTTTGTGCTGGCCATCCTATAAGATAAGCAGGGGTCCGTTCTTCGTACGTGGATTACTCAGTTAGCTGGATTTGGATGTTGACGATTTGACACGATCCAGGATCGTTTCGTTCTTCAAAGCTGATCCGAGAGTTGTTGTCATAGCAACAGTTCTGCTAGCTTAAACCTGATCGGGAGCAGGTTCAATTCATATAAACAGGATTAGATCGGCTCAGTTCAAGCAAAGATAATTCAGAAAGTATGTTCCCAATTCTGATATTTTCTTACAGTTGTAGTTATATACACTTGGGAAAAGAGTAAATATTTTTTAAACTATATATATATATATATATTATAGTTATAGTTATATAAGTTATAGTTATTAATAAAATAAATAAAGTTATACATATTAATAAAACTTATGCAATCTGCACTCTCGAAATGAAAGTACAAAGACTGCCACCTGGTGGTGCACAGAGAAAACGTATTGATTTGAACTTTTTAGATCGCTTTAGTACAAATTGTGTACAATAGAAATGCACAAAATGTGACTTTTTAAAGCAATAATACATTTATGCAGTCATGAACATGTTTTGATAGTTATTATGCCGGTGATTTGATGCTTCACAAAGTTGCAGACGCCTTTACCAATATGAAAATGCTTTTGTAAACAACCTGTTATTCTTTACACCGATTAAAAAACGGCTACTATAATAAAGAAAATCTTTTCTAAATGTAGAACTAAATACATTGATTTGCATTGAAATATATGATGAATACTCTTGACACATGAAAATGTAGCTGCGCAGCTCACAACAAATGTGGAAGGTTATTGCGTGTCATTTTTAACAAGCCGTTTACTGCTAATTTGATGTAATTTTGCTCACATGGATAATTGAATATTAATCAGATGATGTCATTACGCAGCTGTGCCGTCAGCCAATCGTTGCATTGCTGATCATGATTTCGAGGATCGATAGATCTGTCCTTCACAACACACACAGCGATCTCAGATCAGTTCATCCAGACATTAGGCTCGTTTGACTTGACCAAAATCTGCGCAGAATGGATCACCGGTGATCACCGCAAGATGCATGCCGGTTAGAAATGTGTCCGCCTTGCCTTCGCCTCGCTCTGATGTCACGCTGACGTGCGCCAAAAAACTCTCGCGATCGCGAGGCAGGTACCTCGGACAGAGCAGTCGGCCGCAGTTGCTCTCAAAAGACTGCGCTCACTAAAAGCATGATGGGAAACGACTGGCTGACGACACAGCTTAATGCTGATTGGATGAGACTGACACATTACACTTTATTATCTTGTTTAACTAAGGTTTATACCTGGATTTGTTGAATACCTTTTTTGTATTTTCGTTGATAATTAAAAAAAAGTCATAAAGAGCATTACATATGGTTATTTATTTATATTTACACGCAAACAAAAACAAAACACATCTTTGTAAAACATAACGTGACCTATCCAATATAACTAAATGTTACTAATAAATCATTAGGATGTGTGTGTGCTGTATTCTATTTCTCTCTCAGTCTTAAGTCCTGTTTGTTGTCATTTTCACTTTATGTATGTTTGTGTGAATTTTGTATTGTAATTTTTATGCAGCGTTATTGCATTAAAGTCAATCCAATATATACATATATTCAGAAATACAAAGATAATCAGACTGTTTTGTCATTATGCCTCATCTTTGTGTGGTTTCATATGAGAAGTGAAAAGGGTGTAGTAAACAAGACACACACACACACACACACACACACACACACACACACACACACATATGTATATGTATGTGGAGTCAAAAGTCATGTTTAATAGACCAAGAACTTTCCACAGTTTTTCCTACAGTCTAATAGTTTTTATTCTGGAGAAAGTCTTGGGTTGTTTATTTTAGTCTGGCTGGAGTAATATCAGTTTATATAGACCTAATAAGCATGTCAATATAATTAACCCCCTAAGAATTTATTTGTCAAACAAACATTTGTCATGACTTGTCACTCAAAAGCATCTTGCTATGGCTACTTCATTTTT